>NC_030424.2:292500-300000 GCF_001660625.3 Ictalurus punctatus
CTTCTGCCTTAAATTAAGAATCCAAATGTGTCAGGAATCAGTTGGTAGTTGGAAGAAAAAAACACAGAAAAAGGATTTTATAATATCAATAGAATATTGCCAAGTTTATGACTACGTTCACATTCCAATCTTCACAATTCCCATTGTTTAGTTCGAATCAGATGGGTCTGTCTTTACGGTTCATGTTTGTTACTGTTCATGACCCATATCAGTCTTTAATGTGAACCACAACAACAAAAGTCTTATATGTTAGACAATCCGTCATGGTAGAAGCAACAAATGAACAAACACGATTAGCCCAGTTTTGTGTCTGAACTTGCTCTGGAGGTCAGCAAGCAGCTCAGCGGTTCACGACCAGCTCGAGAAGGTGAAAGAATGGGTAGCGAGATGGTAGTTTTTGCTGTTATTGCAGCTATACCTGGCCACTAACATAAAACGGAGAGGAGCTGTCAATGGTGGGGCCGCTGCGTGGACAGGATTTACACAAAGTTATACAGAAGTCTGGTTAACACCCAAAATGCACGTTCATAAAGTTATGTTGAGCGACCATGACCGCTATGTTCTTCACACCTTGAACTTAAATCTCTTTCATTTTCTTTTGCACTATAGCGACTTTCATTCGTGGCCACGCTTTGTCATTTCTTGGCCAATTGTTTCTTCCAGCTTTGCTTGAATCCATTAATTTCCCCAAATATCACATTAATCAATGATTTCTTCATCATTTGCTGGTGGTTGTTTTGGCACTCTGCCGTCACTTGATGATGATGTCAGTGATCGCATGCACATTGGGGGGAAAGCCACGTGAATTCCGATCTTCTCATTCACGTCACATGGCCGGATATGTATCCAATAAAGAACCATATACAAAATGGCTGTTGTTTTACAAAATGGCTATGGCTTAGAATAGGTTTACAAATTATAGATTCAGGGCTGTCAATCATCTATAAACAGCTGCCTTCACTATGATTAATTTGCAACATTGCAGTTAAAAGCAGAACGTTTGACAGGATGCAATTATGTCTTCTAGAGATATTCAGATGAACCACCTCGTTATTCAGCTCAGATCTGCTTATTTCAGGTTGTGAAGACAAGCACAGGCAAAAAAAAGCACTTTAACAAAGGGATTATGATGCTTCCAGGAATGGGCTAAGGTCCCCTGTCTTTCAAAGGAAAAAAACATTTGTGGAAATTTTTATGCTACCAGGAACAACAGCACCACCAAGGGTGGTAAGAAAAAGCGACAGAATGGTATGAGGAAGCAAGGCTGGGGCTGATTTCATTCTAGCTCAGACTATGTCTGGTAGCATTCTCCAAACCCAGATTCATCCATCAGACTGCCAGATAGTAAAGCATGATTCATAACTCTAGAGAACAGATTCCCACTGCTCCAGAGTCTAGTGCTGGTGTTTTACACCACTCCAACCAACGCTTAACATTGTGCATGGTGATCTAGGCTTGTGTGCAGCTGCTTGGTCATGGAAACTCAATTCATGAAGGTCTCAATGCACAGTTCTTGTGGTGATGATGCTTCCAGAGGCAGTTTGAAACTCTGTAGTGAGTGGTAGAACAGATGGGGCAGACCTAGCAGGGCAGCAATTTCAAGAACTGACTTGTGGCAAAGGTGGTGACAGTGCCACATGTAAAGCCACTGAACTCTTCTTCCATTCCACTGCCATGATTTTTATGTATGTCTATGCTTGATTTTATATACTTGTTAGCAATGGGTGTGGCTGAATCACCTGAGCTCAGTAATTAGGAGGGGTGTCCACATACTTTTGGCCATATAGTGTATTAGATTTTACCCCCCCATTGAATATTACCACCAGCCGTCACTAGGTGCTGTTCCTGGCTATGAACGACTGGGGCATTGTCGGGATTTCAACCCTCAATTTTCAAATGATACCGTGAATACTTTACTATTGACCCTTTGGGAGGCTCACAATTGTGCTGCATCATCACTACTGGCTTCTGTCATCAATCTTTTTTGTTGTTGTTATTATAATAAAATGATATAGTTGGACACTTAACTATTTGTCGGGTTCCCATCATGATTGGAATACATGATCGTGTCTATCCTGAAAACTTTCCCCTTGTTGAAAAAAGTTACAGCATTACCTTTCACTCTGACACTGGAGACTCCTTCAAAAAAAATGCTAATTAAATGTTTCCCCACAGAAATCTTCACAATATCAACAATTATACGCAATTTTTTAAAGATTCCACCGTGTAAGTCCCCGTGTAAATTGTTAACAAGTTGTTGTATTCAAATATGAATCGACAACTTCTGACCAATCAGATTTCAGCAGCACTACGGAATAATATCTATAGACTACACCACCTTACGTGTACAGAATTTTATTGAAATTTCTCACATTCTGTGCATTGTTCACTAAAGCACTTGTGATGTTTAGCTAGAAAATGCAAAATGCCCTGGAAGGCAGAGACAGGAGCTGTCTCAGCTCATTTTCAACACACAAACCTGTACAGTTTTTCAGTGAGCTGAATGAAATGATGCTCACTTCTTATCATAACTCCTATTTATCACTGCCTTTATTTCAGTCTGCTTGCTTGGTGCTGAGAGCTGACAGAACACACGAGCTTTTGGTGTGTAACTTAACTCTCTAACTCCATAAACCCTTATTTATCACAGTTCCTGAATGTTAACCTGGGAGAAATTTCAGTAAACTATTAGAGTGTAAAATATTAGAAAATTTTTTAATGTTTTGAGAAACTGAATCTTGAACATTAACTATGAAAGTATGTAAAAGCAGCTTCAGTGATCTTACATGTGTGCTGCATTCCAGTGACCAGTCGTGAGACATCCATCGCTTTAAAATGACCCCCTCCACTGGGGGTTGTAAGTCGGTAAATCATTGCCATTCAGAAGCAGTTTGCAGTGCCTGAAAGTGTCATGGTCAAAAATAACACAAAATGTATGAGATTATAATTACATTTGCTGCATTTTCCGATCTGTAAGTTGCAGAGTTTTTTTGCTACCTAGAAAGCAGGTAAAGGTGATATCTTCTAGAAAGGAATTGCAGATGTAAAAAGTACGTGGGTGGATTTACTCACTCAAAACACATGCAAAAATTAGATCCGAGAATCTTTTTAATTCTTTCTCTTGAAACATAAAATGTAGAAAATAAGGTGCAGTTGCAAAATGTCTAAAATCACAACAGTTTTTCTTCCTTTGAATGTGAAAAAATCGAACTATACTATTAGAGAAGCCTAGTGTCTTTTTTGCTATGTAGGCCTGTTTTAGTGCATGAACGAACTTACCATAGTTCCATTATCACATGGTGTTACCGTACGGCAACAATTACATTTGACCATTTCACAGAATACTCAGAATATATAAACACGTTCAAATGACACAACATAAATGTTAACTTATCTCAGATAGTGCTTCATTTTTTTTCCTTTAAGTAATTTTGCCTAAATATTTAAAAATGTATCAAATTTTGAGAGCCGTCCATTGATGACCTTCACCATGCTGTGTGATTACAGAAAAGGAAGTGCAAACCGCACTTCCTGGTCAGGGGACATGGCTTTTTTTATGTCATGTCAAACTTAAAACCCCCTTTTTCCAATTACATAGGAAAATAGTAGTTTTGTTCTATTGCCTATGAACAAATTGGAGATAAATTAATTGATGCCATATGGCAACACTATGCAGTAAAGGGTTAAAAGTTAATAAGACAGCTGTGGTTCCCTCGTTCGTGATTGTTCCACAAATGTAACTCTAAATGGATAAAAAATACAACCTGTCATTATTTCATTAATGAAAAACAGACTCCACAACAACAATGAGCAAATTCCTCATAATTAAGTGTAAATACAAATAGATTAAAAAAAGTGAATTTTGCTTTTTTTTAAAGTTTGGTGTCAATCTTTAATAAATAAAAAATAGCTGTGGTATAAGAGGAGTAAGACACTTTGTGACATGCTGTTATAGGGAAAAACTTCAAGATAGTAAAAGCAATTCTGCTTGACACCAGGCCTCTTCACATTAACCTGCGGTATAACTGCACACCCTGCCATGTTTTAACCCTTATTTCACACCAATGTGTTACTGTGTCAATGTTTTATTACTGGCTGTGTGGATGCTTTGATATTAGATGTGTTTAGTCTGGATGTGTGGGTGTTGTTGAATTTTGGTATGTAGATGTTTTGAGTCTGTGCCTGGCAGTACTGTAGACTTTAAAAGGACATATTCTGTCTGGACGTATCAAGTCGGTCTGGGGTCAGACCTGAAAGCATCTGGATGCCATGACCAAAAAAGCTGCAAAAGAACAAGGTTGAACCTCAGAATATACCTCAGTAAATAAGTAAAAAGATGGAGAGTGGGTGTTGAGAGAGAGAGAGAGAGAGAGAGAGAGAGAGAGAGAGAGAAGCCTTGTAGTGATGGGATTACGAGGGCTGTAGAAGGGCGTGTATTTTTTATTTTTTTAGCAGATATACATCTACACCTGATCTATCTCAGATCAATAATCAATAAAATAATATATCCATGAACACACACAAAATATACATCCGCTTTCTTACATACAGTATCATAGCACCAGTGAATCAATCTAACTAGCTAACAGTGTCATAGATTTTCTTCAGACACTGTTTTCATGTTCACTATGGAAGTGTGATGCAGTATGGTACAAAGCTAATGTTTATAAGCCTATGCCCTGTGGAAGCAGAGCGTGACCCCTTGATGAGACAGATCAATAAGGCACGGCCATGAAGTGGCTCATCGATTCTGCTCATGACAGTGCATTTAAAGCTTTAATCTAGCTAACAAAGATAACCTTTCAATGTGCCTGCATCAGCCACATACACTTAACACCCACCTTAACATCGGCAAGAGAAACAGATCAGATCCGAATCAGATCTATACATGGAATTAATGCAGGCTCGGGCTGTCAGAATGAGTTTCACTATTCGAATGCATGTAATGTTGACGCATTCGAAGGTGAAAATTCCCATTTGAATGTTTAAAGCTGTATGTTTTACTTTTAGTTGCTTAATATACTGTAAGGAAGGCTATAAAAGTCATTTCCCAAAGGGTTTGGTCAAATGACCCTCGGTTCTTCAGGTACGAACTTGTAGCAACTTCTCCAACTTTCTAGTCACTAAATCACAGTAAAGCCACAGAAACCGTGAAAAGCTCTGAGTGGAAACTGCTCGGATTTCATTGTGTAGCCAGTTTGACCGCCTGAGTTTTATGCAATACGTTCGAATGTTTGCTTGTCTGATGATAGAATAAAAGGAAAGTTAATTCCTAATTAATATTCGAAAGCATTTAGATGATGAATATTTAAGTACCTGTAATTGAATGGTGTTATGCAGCCTAACATGTTACCATTGTGTAACTGATCATTTTGCACATTTTTCCCTCTTATATCAGCAATTTGTTAACACTAACAGTTTTTTTTTCAATTATCGTTTAACTTTTATCCGCTTATAGTTATGTTTATAATGTTGTGGAATGTTTGCAAAACAAGTTAATTCTTGTTATGTGCTATAATAACTATATAAAAGTCATTCCCTTACTAGCGTTAATAAGACAAAAAAAAAAGCAACAACCCAGAAACCAATAAGTCTTTCGTCTTGAAGACTTTACCGTGTTGTTACAAAGTGCTGATACTGGAGACTCCTTCCAAAAATGCTACATGAACGTACTCCTCACGGAAAATTTCACCATGTTGAGAATTACAGACGTCCACCATACACGCCCCTGTGTGCTTTACTACACAAACCATATTGTATTCGTTAATATAACCCTATGAGATGCTGTTATAGAAAATGAACCAACACCTTCTGAATGATCAGACTTGAGATTTCAGCAGCGGTGAGGCATAAAATGATTTAATGTCCCACTGAAACTGCTCAGCACTTTTCATTTTTTTAGTAACTGTAAAATGTATTTCTCAATAATACACAATATACACAGATCAGCCATAACATTAAAACCACCTGCCTAATATTATGTAGTTGAGGTGG
Source organism: Ictalurus punctatus (assembly GCF_001660625.3). Classification (NCBI taxonomy): domain Eukaryota; kingdom Metazoa; phylum Chordata; class Actinopteri; order Siluriformes; family Ictaluridae; genus Ictalurus; species Ictalurus punctatus. The sequence continues at coordinate 298,495 of NC_030424.2, forward strand.
GGCCTGCATGGATCGAACTTGTTTGTCCAGCACATCCCACAGATGCTTGATCAGACTGAGATCTGAAGGCCGAGTTAACACCTTGAACTCTTTTATGATCCTCAAACCGTTCCTGAACAATCTTTGTAGTGTGTCAGGGAGCGTTATCCTGCTGAAAGAGGCCACTGCAGCAGTGTTTAGGTAGGTGGTACGTGTCAAAGTAAGATCCACATGAATGCAGGACCCGAGGTTTCCCAGCAGAACATTGTCCAGAGCATCACACTTCCTCCACCGGCTCGCTCCATCCTGGTGCCATCTCTTGCCCAGGTAAATGACGCACACGCACCTGGCCTCCACATGATGTCAAAGAAAACCAGACCAGGCCGCCACCTTCCATCGCTCCATGGTCCAGTTCTGATGTTCATGTGCTATTGTAGGAGCTTTCGGTGGTGGACAGGGGTCAGCATGGGCACTCTGACCGGTCTGCAGCTGCGCGTCCCCTGTGATGCTCTGTGTGTTACGACACCTTTCTGTCAGAGCCAGCATTAACCTTTTCAGCAATTTGTGCTACAGTAGCTCTTCTGTGGGATCGGACCAGACGGGCTAGCCTTCTCTCCCCGCACGCATCACAGAGCCTTGGGCGCCCATGACCCTGTCGCTGGTTGTCCTTCCTTGGATCACTTCTGGTAGGTACGAACGACTGCATACCGGGAACACCCCACGAGACGTCGTTTTGGAGATGCTCTGACCCAGTCGTCTAGACATCACAATTTGGCCCTTGTCAGAGTTACTTTACACTTGCCCATTTTTCCTCCTTCCAACACATCAACTTTGAGAACTGACTGTTCACTTGCTGCCTAATAAATACATTCCCCCCTTTACACATGCCACAGTAAAGAGATAATCAGCGTTATTCACTTCAGGTGTCAGTGGTTTTAATGTTATTGCTGATTGGTGTATCTTATCTTTATAATTATACTGTAATATAACCCTGATAATGGCAGTAGACACACTGAACACCGTGGAAATCATAATAATTCATAATAATTCATGTGTGTAGTGAGTGCAAATAAGAGACTGGGATAGATTTTAATTACTGAGTTAATGCTAGGAGTCTGATCTGCAATTAGCATTATTCTAGCTCACAGTTCGATTTTCAACTTTGCAAAACTTTGTGCTTTTTTAAAAACTCTCACTCTGACTGTTTCCTTCCCTTTCTGCCCTCTTCCTGCTCTCCACCCTGTTCCACGCACTCTCATGTTAGCTGGAACCTTAAGAGTGAGCTCTAAAACCAGCTGGCATAGAAGTCTATACTCAGGGCTCAGCTTTTGGCCTTGGAGGCTTTCTTTCAATCTCTCTGTCCACCTTGGCCTCGCTTTTTTCCCTCGCTCTCTCTGTGTCGTGCCCTGCCTCAGGTCAGGTTTCCATTAGCTGTGTCTCCCGTAGCTGAGCTTAGCACGCTGTGGCACTTCACTCTATTAGATCTCACATCAAATCCTTTTTTCCTCACTGGAAGCCTGCGAAAAC
>NC_030424.2:302500-310000 GCF_001660625.3 Ictalurus punctatus
ATGGGATAGTGTACGAGTCTGTGAGTGCTTTAGAGGATGTGTAAGGTGTGTGAAGCTCTGTGGTTCCTCATGGTGTGTAAGAAAGAGCACACACCTTCAGAGCATGTGTGTGAGAAGGTTGTATGTCGGGATCTGTAATCTGAGAGGAAAGTGTGGAACGCTCTCTGTCTCTCTCTCTTTCTCTCTCTCTCCCTCTCTCTCTCTCTCTCTCTCCCTGCTCTCTCTCTGCTCTCTCTCTCTCCCTGCTCTCTCTCTCTCTGCTCTCTCTCTCTCTCTCCCTGCTCGCTCTCTCTCTCCCTCTCTCTCTCTCTCTCTTTCTGCTCTTTGTTGCCTCCTGTGTTTGTGATTTAAATATTCATTGGCTTCCTGTTCCTCTCACCTGCTCCCAGTCTAAGAAGGGTCTTCATTCATTTTTGGTGTTGCTCCCAGTTATGGTATAATGCATCAGATCTGTAATTGTGCACAAGTCCTTCAGCTTGGGTTCAGCAGCACGTAGTCCAGGCGCTCGAGCACTTCAGGATTTGGGGTCACGGCCTGGTTAGGATGCATACATGATTCATATATACTGTATGTCCCACTTCTGTTGCGGTCACAAAGCTCTACAGTGTCGAGCATGAATGTGTGGGGGTCTGGAATAACACTCGCTTTCCTGAATCACAATATTTCCTCTTAGGGCATAACCTTTGATACAATTTACTTTAAGAAAACATAAATACACTATATGGCCAAAACTTTGTGGACATCTGATCATCACACCCATATGAGGGTCTTCCCTAAACTGTTCCCACAAAGTTGGAAGCACACACTTGTGTAGGATTTCTTTGTATGCTGTGGCTTTAACATTTTCCTTCACTGGAACTATGAGGCCCAAAGGTTGGAGTAGAAGAACTCGAGTGTCCTGCACAGAGCCCTGACCTCAACCCCACTGAACACCTTAGGGATGAACTGGAACGCCGACTGCACCCCATGCCTTCTCGTCCGATTTCAGCGTGTCATACGTTTGATCATGATGCACTTTACTTTACTTTTAAGTTTCATCTATTGCGTGAACATATGAAAAGGGACAGAGCAAGATCACTAGCGAGGACGCATGTCCCTCCGCCCTTCAACCTGCTAGCTCGTTAATTAATTTACTCTCCACTGAATGCTCTTGCTCATCATAATTCCAGCCATTGTTTCTTTCACCTTGCGTTTAATCTCCTTGCCCTTGTGGACTCGTTCACTCGCTCTACTCATCGTCTTCTTTATCCCTTCCTTCACCCCCCGTCCCCCCAAAGCAAGTCCATATGACGTGCGTTTTGTCGTTAAAGAGATGAGCAGCAGTCATTCCTATTAATTGCAGACACTTGGCAAGGTAAAGTCAGACGCATGGTCCATCCCAGGGGAAATGCCACCAACCCTGACCTTTAATCATTCTTGCTTTGTTTTAACGGAGCAGAGAGAGAGAGGGACAGCAGGGAGAGAGAGAGAGAGAGAGAGAGAGAGAGAGAGAGAGAGAGAGAGAGAGAGAGAGAGAGAGGACTAGAGAGTGATTTACTTGGTAGCAGTGCTGCTTCAGACACACCGGCTGAGTGGCTGTCTGAGTGGCAGCAGAAATATTCAGACCTCTATGTTGCAGTGAAGAACAGAGTGACAGGAAGGAAAAGAGAGGAACAGAAAGCCGAGTGTTAGAGATGACCTGCAGACTGTGATGTCTCATAAATCCTATTAGAGATCGTTTTCAGTGAAAATGTTATGAAACATGTTCGACTTTGTCACCGCAGTTTCCATCCACTTTCCATACCGCTTAGCCTACACAGGGTCGCGGGGGACAACAGTGAGATACACAGTGTAGAAGAAGTGGACTCAAAGATCAGAACAGGACACAGTTACAGCATAGACTAGTTAGTGATCTAAAAGATGAGGAGCGTGATGGCGTTGACGGTGGTTTTAGCATGAAAGTTGAGTGTAGAGTGAGCAGAGTACACATGAGGAGACTAAAAGACTAAAGCACTGCTGCATCGCCCTCTATAGGTGAGATGAAGCAAGAGATAAATTCCCATTACTATTCTCCCTGCTGTCAGCAGGTAGTCAAGCGGCACTGTGGGTGTAATAAAGTGAAACTAGACCAACACGTCAGTGAAAGAAATGATAAAATTATCAAATAAATCTTGGGCGTTATCAAAGATCACATATTAATGATAAAGATTGACATGACAAGTCATTCAAATACCCAATCTAAGGGTGTTCTCACACCTAGTTCGTTTGAGCCCTCCAAACGCTCTCGGAGCGGTTCAGCGTGTATATGAGAACAAACCAAGTGATCTCAGACTCCCCTAAAAGGACCCCAAAGCGAACCGTACATCTCAGTGTGATAGAGCAAACAATGGCAGATAAGTTTGTTCCGCTGAGGTGCCGGAGGTCAGAAAATTATACAGATGTTGTGTGTAGTGCGAGCAGGGTAACAGTATCATTTATTTATTTATAAATAGTGCAGTAGAGCAGTGCCTGCTTATCAGTGTTTTCACAATGAGGTGATGAATGGCATCATTGGCATTTAACATGACTTAAATTGACTTTCTGTGATTTTTCAGTCATCTGCTTCAGTTAATCAAACATCTCGGTTGCTTTGACTACATGATTGTTGGTGCCAGACGACTGGTTTGAATATTTCAGAGCCTGCTGATCTCCTGGGATTTTTACACACAACAATTTATAGAGTTTGCACAGAATGGTGAGGAAAAAAAAACACCTCCTGTGAGCGTCGGTTCTCAGGTGGAAATGCGTTGTTGATGAGAGAGGTCAGAGGAGAATGGCCAGACTGGCTCAAGCTAACAGGATTTCTAAGGTAACGCAAATAACCACTTTTTACCACTGTGGTAAAATAATGTAAAACCTTGAGGCGGATGGGCTAGAACAGCAGAAGACCGCATCGGATTCCACTCCTGTCAACCAAGGGCAGGAAGACCAGGTGATGTTTTTCTCGTCTGGAAAAACAAGTTCAGGTGAACCTGTACACACCGTGGCCTCAGATTCCTGTTTTTGGCTGACCGTGGTGGAACCCTTTGTGGTCTTCTGCTGTTGTATTGTGTTGTGGAGCAAGCTGTTATCTGTCGAGTAGATTTCTGTCTCTCTCTACTTCCATTTCTTCCTCTCTGTGGCCTACCACTTCCTATTCCTCTGTTTCCTGTCTGTCCACAAAACACTGCTCCTACGTACCTCCAGCCTCTAAAGAGCCCGATTATTCATTTCTCCACTCTGTGTGCTTGGTGAGTTTAAGAGTACTCTCAGACTGTTTTGTTCATTTGTGAGCCAAAATATGTACTGTAGGTTGTACTTGAGAACGGCCAGAGCAGTGGTATTGGAAATTGCTCAGAGGTAACAGTGACTGGGTGGTTTGATGCGGCCCGACCCAAAGCACAGTGCCACAAAGTTGATTATTTTTGCTATAGCTGTAGCATCTACACCTGTGGTCTTTACTGTAGAGCACTCGGGTCCTTGAGCCAGACCTCGTCGTGTCCTGTCTCAGTTGTGCGTCGCTTTGGATAAAAGAGTCAGTCAAATGAGAAAAAGTAGATGAACAAATGTAAACTTTCCAAACCCGTAGTTCCATCACAGCTCTGAATACCACTGTGAGCAATTTCACTGTTAACTCATCACCATGTGCACATAACTCTTCTCTAAGTATTTTCTTTGTTAACAACCTCAAGGTCTGGTGAGGATTACAACATGAAAACATTAAACTGAAACAGAATAGGATTAGTGGGTGTATGAGGAAATAAATATATTTGACTGGAGACACTGTCAAGGGTGTAATTTTGTGCAGCCACTAAATCTATCACCATAGAGGGTGTTTCTATAGCAGGTCTCATTCAGAACCATAACTCCGGGCTCCATACTAACAACCCACTGGCCATATTTTTCCAGTTTACCTGAAAATAGGAATGTTGTTTAAAGCCCAGGATGTGTTGAATTTTCCAGAAAGTACTAAGCAGAGTCTTGAAGGCTTGACTCAACTTTGAGGACTACTTTCCTGAAAAGTCTGTCCAAAAGTAGCGGTGTAGTAGTGTTAGGCAGTATCCTACTCACGGGCCTCTGCGTTTCATCCATTTCTGGCCCTGTCTTTGACCCTGTCATTGATGTGGAATATTTATTACCAGTCAGTTTTAGTGTTTAAAATTTAAACTCTCATAAAGTACACAGAGGCCATGGCATCTGGCTTAAATTAAAGATGAGGAAATCAGATGAGCTTGTGCAATGGGGCTGGAGTCTACGCTGCTGCCTGAGACTTGTTAATCAGCCCACTACGCAGCTCGTTTAACAACTCGACCACACCCACAACACCACTAACACAGGAAGAACACGCCCACACCTCGTTTAACACAAAATGACCATACAACCATCTCTCTTAAAATGTCCACACCCAAACCACCACCAAACAGAGGTGTAGAGTTCTTTCAGTCAATTCTGGCATCAAAATGATGCTAATATGCTGTTTGTCTGTTTCTTCAAATCATACCGTACATTTCTGCATACATTTAGTGCGATGATTGTGTCTGTGTGACTTTTTATCTTTAACATTTAATCAAAACTGTTGTATTATGATTCGTCCCTTGCTGGTGTTAGACCTGAGATAACATGTGGTCTTAATTATGAGCTTTCTCCTTGATTAGGTCAAGAAAAAAACATTACAATATGGCTACGTTTTGTTTTTCAGGCCTTGATAATAATTGTCTAGTGAAGAGAATTTTCTCTATTTCTTGCTTTCTCTCTCTCTCTCTCTCTCTCTCTCTCTCTCTCTCTCTCTCCTATATAATAATGCCAGTGTGTGTTGTTTGCTTGGTTTTTCCCCTATTGGTGATTAACCCTGGAGTTTTCACTCAGTAGGCGCTGACGTGGTATTTCTTCCTGATCTTCTGAAACAATATAACCCGTCTCAACCACTTTGTTCAGCTGAGGCAGGTTTAGTGTTCGTTAGAGACCTACACATCTGTACCCATCTGAACTGTTCATAGTTCCTGTCATTAAACCTACTGTTTGTATCCGTGTTTTATTAATTGTGTCTTATCTACGTCATCTGTGTTTTTCCTGATTTATGTCCGAGTGCCCTGTGTTTAACCCTGGATTAGTTTATATCTTTATTCCCTCCTGGACCGTTGTCTCTTCGTGGAGTCTGGTTATTTGTAAAGCCTTCGTGTTTCCCTGTTTGTAAGCCATGTTTCTTGTTTTCCTGCTTGTTTCCTTTGTTTATGAATATGGATAATCCCAAGCTGATGGCGTTTGCCTGTGTTTTGACCTCTGCCATGGAATTGTGGGTGATTTTTTCCCCCTGTGACCTGCCTCATCAGCTCGTACTTTGCACTTCTTTTACCCTTATACGTGTTACTTATTGTTTTGTTTTTTTATAGTTTGCCTAATTTTTTTTATGTAAACACTGAGATTTTGGACTTAAAATGAAAAGTGTTATATAAATAAAGATTATGGTGCAGTAGTATGCGTGCACTCTCACTTTTTTTTTCTTGGTGGCAGTGTCACATGACCTGAGGAACAGTATTTTACAGACATGTATGTGTGGAGGTTTTTCCCGTTTTTTTTTTCCTTTCAGTTCTTCTGCGCAGTTCAGAATAAACTCAACCATAAAGCAGATAACGCAGTAGAAAACATCTTCCAGTGTGTGTTTTTTTATTCATGTGCATTGTTTTCCTGTTCTTCATTAGTTACTACCTTGTAATTGCTTTGGTGCTATCGTAAAGAAATGCAGTCATTACAATAGAGCAGACTTTAAATTGAACTGAATTGAATTGATATGGGTGTATTGCAGCGTGGAGGCTTTGTGCTACAGTGGCAATATCCGTGTGTGTGTGTGTGTGTGTGTGTGTGTGTGTATAGATATCTCCACCCAGAATTCCAAATTGTTCCTCCACACCCTCTATAACAGTTTCTGCCTTTATTAGGAATATTTGTGGTAGACCCAAATACCTCTTTAGTGCCATGAACATGCTTCTCTCTCAGCAAATCCTTGCTTTGATGAATACTGCAATGATTTAACCATTTAAAGGTGACATTAGACTTGTTTTTTTTTTAAAACCCCAAATAAAACAGTCTTATGGCTACCAAGGTAGCCTTCCATAATATATTTAGTTTCAGCTGATTCTTTTTACAACCAATTAATAAATTTAATTCATCCTGCTGTCAGCTCAAATATCTCCAAGCATATCTGTCTCTGATTAACACGTCTCTTGCTGCGGGTTATGCTCCTAATAATCCCGAAATTGCTACTGTACAGCATTTTTGTGCCTCGGGTGGCACTGAGGCCCTGAACACAATCGTTCCTTTCGTTCTCAGCGCTGCTTTCGACATAAATCATCATTCTGCCTCTGACCTGATTTAAAACCTCGCCTACAGTCGCCACTGGTAGAGTTGAGCAGGACATCGGTACTGAGGACGTACTGTCTGGTTTTGTAGATGCTAATTTATGCACGGCCAGTGAATCCAACCTCGCACACAGCCTTGTAGAAAATGTACTTCAGCAAGAAGCAACAGCTATGCAGATCAAATGATCAAAGTTAAAATGATCAAGGAAAGTGAAAAAATGTCATCGCTGTCAGCCAAGTTAGAGCCGAGCAGAACCCCAACAGCTCCTGTCAGCCGGATGGACAGTTTTTCAGATCCTGTGAACACAGCACGAGCCGTAAGAACATACACCGTGAGAAGACCGAGGTGAACACGACTCGTCAGCGCACAATCAAAGCTAATTTCAGTTAACAGCTAATGAAGGAAACATGACGACGCTCGCTGTGTTATGTAAAAAATATAGAGGTTTATGCACAAGTTTTGGCACCCCTCTGAGGCTGCGTGATCATTTGCTCTGATCGCAGTGATATGCATTCAGTTTCTTGAGAAAGCTGGACAATGTGATGTTTTTCAGACAAAAATCCTTAGTGTATCTCTAGGTATAAATTATATCCAAATAAAGTTGCTGCTTTGAAAGCCCAGTTACAATATCCTGGTTGAATAAGTGTGCGCACCCCTTAACTAATACTTTTTTAAAGCATCTTTTGCTTTATTTGTGCTGTATTTTATACAGCACTCAGTATTTTTGGGTACCAGCATTGCACATCTTCATTTGGCAATTTTATTCCACTCTTCCTTGGAAAAGTGCTCCAGATCTAGCGAGATCTCCTGTACACAGCCTTCTTCAAATCATTCCACAGGTTTTACAATCGGATGTAGATCTGGGCTCTAACTGGACCATTCCAAAACGCTGATCTTCTTTTGAAGCCAGTGATGTATTGATTTGGATTTGTGCTCTGGGTCATAATCGTGCTGTACGGATAATATCGGATCTTCAGAAGGATCTTCAATAGGATCTTCAGCTGTCTAAAAGAGGCCTGCAGGCTTTGTGCCAGAATACTTTGGTATTTAGAGCTATCCATCATGCCCAGTTGATGAGAAGCAGCACCGTAGCATGATGCTGCCTCCACCATGCTTCTCTATGGGTGTGGTTTTCCTTTGGTAAGA
>NC_030424.2:317500-327500 GCF_001660625.3 Ictalurus punctatus
GTGTGTGTGTGTGTGTGTGTGTGTGTGTGTATTGATCAGGTGGAGATTGAAAAACTGGACTATCACCATTACCTGCCGCTGTTCTTCGATGGTCTGTGTGAGACGTCTCACCCGTACGAGTTTTTCGCCCGGCAGGGTGTACACGACATGCTGGAACACGGCGGCACCAAAATCCTGCCGGTCATCCCTCAGCTCGTCATCCCCATAAAGAGTGAGTCGAACATAAACACAGACATTTTCATTCCTTCAAATGAATGCAATATAATTTGGTCAAACTTTCCCTCAAACTTTCTTCACTGATTAAGGTTTGTTCTGATTTACTGAAAGCAGCGAAAACACAAACCACATAAAGACCCATAGTAATTGAGTTAATATCAGGTTTGGTCGGGAAGACACAACAACATTTCTCAATAATCATAACGATAAAGGAAGGATATTGACATGGATTTGTATTTCATACTAAATAAAACTTCCCAGATAAAACTCATTAACAGAGAAGACTTTGATACAGGCTTCGATTCGCTCCTCTGCCCTGAGCTTGCAGGTTCTCCCCGTGCTTCAGGGGTTTCCTCTGGGTACTCCGCTTTCCTCCCGCAGTCCATATACATCTAAATTGTCCGTAGTGTATGCATGGGTGTCTGAGTGTGTGTACGATTGTGCCCTGTGATAGGTTGACACCCCGTCCAGGGTGCCCTGAGTCTCCTGGGAGAGGTCTCCAGGATCCCTGCGACCCTGTGTAGGATACGCGGAATAGATAATGGATGGACTGTGATCCATGTAGAGATGTAACACTTTACATTATAGCTGTCACTTTTCATGTAGGTGTCAGCTATAATGCCCACCTTTTAGATTTTTGATATTTAATCAAATATCTAATCATATGTAAAAATTGTGATGGTATTATACCAGTGGCACAAGAAGAGGTTCAAAGTGTTTAAAGTGTGTTACTTTACTATCTGTCCCCTTGTCACCAGTCAGGGATATAACAGAATAATGTCCGTGAACGAATGTATAACCAACAATGAAAGAACCTCTTCATGACAAATGCTGATCTTCAAAATCTGCTGATTTATCTTTGTTTTTTGAATAATTATCTGGCTGACAATTCCTCCTGAACTAAAGGGATGATCATCAAATGCTTAGACCCAGAGAAGAGATGATACTGGGATGGTGGTGATTAGAAATCTGTCAGTGAGTCCCTGGCTGATGAAATTTCCTGCTCGATCAGAGCTGAAGCAAAAAAGACTCCTCAGTCCATGATAAACACACAGCGAGGAAAAAAGTAAAAAAAAATTTAGACAAGGGTGCAGGAGTTTGTACTCAGCATTGGTGCAAGGCCAAGATCTCACTGTTTTAAGCTCTAAGGGTGTTGGCAGAATTTCTTGCTTTCCCTCTCAATAATGAGATCACAAGGCCCCGGGTGGCATTTTCCCAGAGCTTGTGAGTTCAATCCTGACGATGCCACAACCATCTGTGGCTGGGAGTCCAAGAGAGCAAAACTGGCTGTGCTTTCTGAGTGGGAGGGATGCCATACTCTCTCTCTCCTGTCAATCACAGGGACACTAGCCAATCAGGGATGTCTGTGAGCTCATGTATGAGGAAGAGGGCAAATAGCACTTTCCCCCAAGGGTTCATAAGAATTTCTGAGGTGCCAATAATTGTGACACATGTATGTTTTATTTGAATTTCCTTTACAAGTTTCTTCAATTAAATGTTAGATTTATGCTAATTTACCACAGATATTTTTTCATTACCTTTCTTACCCATCTTTACCAATAATCCTGGAGCTGACTGTACTTACATTGGCAGACACTTAATGCAGTGACCTTAGGCCTTGGCCATGAAATCTAACACACACCCCACACACACACTTCTGTCTGAACTACTCACTCTCAATTATACACACTCTCACACATACACACTTTGAAGGTATCCCACAACTTCTAATCCTCTTCCAACTCACACCATTTTCTCATAGCAATATATCTGCTTCTTATGAAAGCACACACACTCGAACACACACACTCGAACACACACACTCGAACACACACACTCAAACACACACACTCGAACACACACATGTACACAGCGGTGATAATGGAATGTTAAGTGCCCTCTTCCTTATTGGACCTACGCTAATTACTACTGAGAGAAAAAGAGAGAGACATTAACTGAATGTTTGCGTTGCAGCTACTTCAACATTCAGACTTTTTTTTACACTCTAAAAACTTTTACAAACTTTTAAATAATTGGTCAGTAATGTGATTCATGCAGTCAAGCTTTAATTTTGACAATAAACCTGATTTGCAATGGGGGTGAATAATTTTGATTGCAACTGTATTTCTGGAGGTTGACTAATATTGCAGATATATTTCTATCAGAAATTTGACTCAACGCAGTTACTAAAACCTTCCAAATGTCACCCAGCTCTGGCATTTAGAGAAGGCGTTGGTGCCCAAGGTCGCTTGCTTTTAGAGTTCAATATGCAGCACACTGACACATGAATTAATGATTACTTTATTCCAAGAGATTTGCAGGCGGATGCGTGCCTGATAGATCGTTCCCTTCTCACCTTTCTCCTCTCCTCCTCCTCCTACTCCTCCTCCTCCCTCCTTCTCCCATCCCTGCGCTCCATCCTTCCACACGAGAAAGATGAATTATTGAACAATCCACCGGGCTAAATGTCACACCTGGGGAAAATGGTGTGCCGTGGTTTGGTAATTAGAATTTCAATGTTTGTGTTTGAATGAAGACTATGTGAGCGAGTCGTACTGAATGAAACATCTGAATGGAGCTGGTGGACTGTATCAATTCAGCACTGACAGGAAATGAGACCGATGCGCTGGTATGAGGCTCATGTGTCAAATCAACAGATTCATTTCTTCAATATTAGTTTATTTTCATTTCAAGTATAACAAACTTAAAGTAAATTATACAACAGATCAATACTGTTGTGAGGTTCTAGTATATGAACAGTTCTAGTATATGATTATGAATGATCGATGAGCGGGCAGTGTGATGCTTTGTGTCAGGCCATTACCACTCCAGAGTTGATTACATTTAAATAACAGCACATCACAAAGTATTTTATTATTCTTGTTATACCACAGCAATTCTTCATCTATTAAAGAAAAATACATTGCCTTTTGTCCATTTATATTTATATTTAATGTTGTGTCTGAAAAACACGTTCCTGTTGTCACTTAGGGTTAGGGCTGTAGGGTTAGCGGCTATAAACATTATATATTGTTCCTTTTTCTCTTTACCTCTCACTGTTACAAAGCTCCGACACTGGAGACTCCTTCCAAAAATGTTAAATAAACATCTCCGGTAAATCGTCACCATATTAATGATGACAATGCTTTTTAATCCCTTTATTTTTAGACTTGTATTAGTCATAATTACAAGTGCATTAATATAGAGGCATGATGTTATAGAAGTACCTTTTTTCAGGAAGGTTGGAAGGTTGAGCTCAAACCCCAGCACTGCCCGAGATACTCTTGTGCAAGAGCTTTAAGCCGGTATTCTTTCTAAACCTATATTCTACAAATATACACCGATCAGCCATAACATTAAAACCACCTTCCTAATATTGTGTAGCTCCCCCTTGTGCTGCCAAAACAGCTCTTTCCCACCGAGGCGTGGACTCCACAAGACCTCTGAAGGTGTGCTGTGGTATCTGGCACCAAGACGTTAGCAGCAGATCCTTTAAGTCCTGTAAGTTGTGAGGTGGGGCCTCCATGGATCGGACTTGTTTGTCCGGAACGTCCCACAAATGCTCTGTCAGATTGAGATCTGGGGAATTTGGAGGCCATGTCAACACCTTGAACACTTTGTCATGTCCGTCCCCCCCACACATGAGGTCAAAGGAATTGTCCACAGACCCCTGAGAAAGGTTTGTAGCATGGCTAATCCAGGGAAGGTTGTGAATCACACAGTGCCCTCTATTATTTTTAAATGGAACACATTTGGAATCACCGACACTCTTCTTAGAGCCAGTTCCCGAGCCCGCTTGAGCAAACCACGGAGTTTGTCAAGGACGTGATCGAGAACCCGAAGTTTACACTGACAGAACTCCAGAGGTCCCGTGTGGAGATGAGAGAGTCTGTCAGAAGGACAGCCATCTCTGCAGCACTTCACTAATCATGTCTTTATGGTAGAGCAGTCAGACGGAAGTCATGGGACAACTCGCTTGTCCAAAAAACACTCAGGGGACTGTCAGGCCATAAGAAACAAGACCTCAGGTCTGAAGATTCCAAGGCAACACAGACAAAAGCAATACAGACGTCTGTGAATGTCCTTGAGTGAACTTGAACCTGACTGAACATCTCTGGAGAGATCTGAAAATAGAGATACAGGGATGCTCCTCATCCAACCTGACAAAGCAGAAAGGAATGGTACTGTAGATCCCAAATACAGGTCTGCCAAGCTGATAGCACAGCACGCAAATAGACTTAAGGCTGTAAATGAGTGTTTTTTTTAGGATATTTTTGTTCAAATACATTTACACTATGAAGAATGAAAATAGTAACTGGAAGTGAACAAGGGAAAAAAGATTTACACCCAATGAAATTAGCAATAAACCAGCATTATGCTGCTAAATTATGTTTGCACCTGCACAGAAATAGAGCCTTACACAGCCTGGTCTTTAACTTGTGTTGGAGTGTATCCCCAACGCTGCAAGTTCTTTATTTATTTTTAATATTGCAGTCACTTTTTCATATTTTTTTCCCTACCAAAGATCAATAAAGAAGAGAACACCATGGGTGCAAAATACTTGAGTAATTGTACTTCGTTGCTATTCCGATGGATCATTTTGGCATGTTTATGCTTTACTTGATTGTTGTTGAAATTTAATACTTGTACTATTACTTAATTACATTTCCAAGAAAAACAATGTGCATTTTACTGATGAAAAATCTTGAAGGTCTGTTCTATTCATCCAGCCAGTGACTGTACGCTATATATTAATCGAATGGCTCAGTTTTAGCAAACTATCAAGTTCACCAGGAAACTATCAAGAATCATAGGAACGCATCATCTTCAGTGACATTCTCATGCTACACAATGCAGTTAGTGTTGTAGCTTTCCACGCGCATTTGAATGTAGACAAGTCACCGGCCCTACCTCAGTAAAATATTTCAGTATGCTGATGTTAGAAAAGCCGGGTATAAAATGAGGCATGTCCTTTGCCTCTATAGAAGGCAAAAACTCCATCTATCTCATTTGAAAAAGCATGTTTAGGTAAGTTTTGCTAGTTTTCTAACATGGCAATGTTTATCGAAGCTAGCCTGTTTTCTTTGCTACTGCCAGGTTAGCATCAATAAATATAAATAGTAGCTAAGAAACACAAGGCTAGGTAGCAAGTCAAATTCTAGCTAATGGTAAATATTGGGTATTTACATCTTATTTGACTTTGGATTCATTTATTAGCAAACTATTTAGTGTTGGCCATGCATACTGTATGACCGACAGAGAGTGAATGATGTTTTCAGGCAAAACGGCATAGTTGCTTTAAAATGAAATTCAGTCCCTCCAGGATTTTGCGATCAGAGAAATTAATGCAAAATCAAGCAAACTCTGTAATATTCGGAGGAGCTGCAATTTTTCAAAATTACCGCAGGTTTTACGCAGATTCGGGCCAAGATGCGTCATGTGACATCCTCACGACACTCGTTTAGCCAAAGCGCTCTTCGATTCACATGCGTCGAACATGAATACAGCTAACAGGTCTCTTTTACCAACAAACATCACTGCGAAAGACAAAATGGAAAAAACTATTTTGTACAATTGCATTTTCACCAGTTCAAGTATGCAAAAACCCACAAAAAACATTGCAAGTCGCATCGCAAATCTCACACACACACACACACACACACACACACACACACACACACAAAACCTCCTGTACTGACTGAAAGATCATCTTCTAGCATGTAATAAAAGTTACTTTTCACATGTAAACATGAAAATAAGGTATTTCATCAGTTTCTTTTAAACATGTGCTTATTTACTACTTGAGTACATTTGAATGTAGTAACTTTTTTATTTTTATTTGAGTTATTTTTTTGGATTAGTAAGGTTTTGACACGTTATCTCTACTTTCACTTTAGTATAATTTCTCGGTACTTTGTCCACCCGTGCCCAACACCAATGACTGTACTGAATTACCGCTGAAGGTTCCATCTACTCGGAGGAATCCTGAAGCCATTTCGATCCAAACGCCGTAGGAGAATTTATTTGAGAATATGAGAAGCAATGAGCAGTGTAGCTGACTCAGACGATGAGAAACGAGATTCTACTGTATGACTGAAGCAAACGCACTGTTCAAATGACTGGAAATCGCAGTCTTTTGGGATTCTATCCGTGAGAGAGTTCAGGCCACAATGTACTCTTAGAAAAAAATGGAATGAAGATTGTAATAGCGTCGGGGCTTCTCCAATCGTTCAGGCCGAGAACGATCACGAGCACTCTGCGGAACTTTAGAGGAAGCGGCTGTTAACCAAACCTATCACATTTACTTTCACCTAAATCATTTACAGATGAACGCACAGATCTGGATGTTTTACTCAATGGAGGGAAATGTCATTTTTCAATATAGCGCTTGAACACAGACGCTGATAAACTAGCGAGATTCCTCGGAGAAACCAGCGTCTTGATGCGTATAAGCATTTAACAGATCTCTTTGACATTATTTATGTCAGGATCAAAGCCTAGCAGCAAAATCATAAAACTGGCTAATGTGTTCTCTTCAGGCCATCCATCTGATTTGGACATTAGTCTTACTAATGAGGTAATGCGTTCCAGGCAGTTCATTATGTGTGAGAAGGGAGTTTTTTTTCTGTGTTATATCATCGTACTGCAGTCATACTGTTGGTGTGTTTAATGATTAGATTATTATTATTATTATATTATAATAATTAATTTCCACCATTCAGCATAGCTCATGTTTTTTCCTGTTCTTACCCAGTGGCTGTTCGAGTGACTCAGGTTGCTATTTTTTTTTTCAAATTTAGAAATAAATGTGAACCTGACGTAACATGGCGCAGAGTGCACACAGCATGAGGCATTAGAAATGTGCTGTGAATGTGGTAATTTAAAACCCAATTTTGATCAAAAATTGCACTTAGGTTACGTACGTTGCGACCGGTCTTAACACCAAGTGACTCAATTTTAACAGAAAGTCGTGTTCTTTTTCTAACAGCGCAAATAACTGCATTTATTCCACAGTACAGTTGAATTCTCCAATCTTATTGGGCAGAAGGTGCGCATTATTTTAGTATAACCGCACGGCTCGGACGGTAGTTCTGGCTGTAACATGAATGGCAGGTTAATATTAAAGCATTGTTTCGCACACAGGGACTTGTACGACAGATGCTGCACATAATCTAAGACTAATAATAAACAGGTTTAATAAATGTGTTCTTTAACAAAGTAATATTTAGAATCGTTGAAGTGGGGACACGCTTTGGAAAGTTTTGCAGCATGGGAGAGTCATCAGAACAGGAGTTTCCGGGTTCTTGGTAAAATGACAAGATGTGTTTTTGAGAGAGAGGAGAAGTGGGGGGGGGGGCTTGGGGGGTGAGGGAACAACTGGTTATCGCAGCTTTAACGTAAGTGATAACAGGAACTAGTTTGTCTCGCATCAAATCTAACTATAAACCGTTAAAATGTGCAACATTTTGTTCATTAATGATGTTTGCAAATCACTGGGGTATAAGCTGAATAACTGACATAAAATAATTTTCCCTTATTTATACCACGGTGCTGATGCGTGCTCAATTCAGATTGGACAGCAGCTTGGACGGTAGTGTCAGCATTAATAGTTGATATTAATTCACTCGTTCTGCTTAGACAACTTAGACCAGGACTTTATTAGCATGGACGTTTCATATAAAACTGGTGCGTTGTTCAAAAACTACAAAACAGTACACTTTCCAACAGTGTGTCTTCAAGACAGAGCACCTTCTGGATTCGTGTTAACATGACAAAGCTGTGGGGTTTTTAGATTAGTGCAGTTCCTCCTCGACAACAGCTGAATTTTACTCGCGCCCTGGGGCAGGAGTAGGTTACGAAGATTTTCCCTAAAATTATGCCATTTTCATGAATACCACATATTTCCTGTAAAAGCTCATATGAAAGATTTCTGCATTAATGCGTTTGTATCCAGCTTGATAAATGAGGCCCAATGATTGTAACTACAGATGAGGTCATAAGTTTACAAACACCTTGCAGAATCTAGAAAATGTTAATAATTAAAAAAAGAGAGAGATCATAAAATTTTGCATGTTGTTTTTTTATTTATTGCTGCCCTGAATAAACTACTTCGCATAACAGATGTTTACATAAAGTCCACAAGACAAGACAATAACTGAATTCACACACATGAACCCGTTCAAAAAACCAATACATACGCTTGATTATTACCCCCGTGTGTCGTTACCTGGAGGATCCGCGAGTGTGTTTGTGTGTTGTGAAAGTTCTTCATGAGTCCCTTGTTTGTCCTGAGCAGTTAAACCACCCACTGTTCTTCAGAAAAATTACTGAACATTCTTTACTTTTCCAGCATCTTCTGCATATTTCACCCCTTTCCGACAGTCGCTATATGATGTTGGGACACGTACACGACTATTACAAAAGGTGCAAACGTTCACTGATGCTCAAGAAGGCAGCATGATACATAAGTGGGGAAGGGGAGGGGTGGGGGGTGTAAACTTTTGAACAGGATGATGAGGTGTAAATTATTTTGTCCTACTGAAGGTCAGTACTAAATGAAAAAAAAAACAAGATCTTTAAACAAAATAATAACAGTTTACTTTAATGATCCTGTTCAAAAGCTTACAATGTTTTAAGATGATTAACATTATGCAGATTCTGCGAGGAATATGTAAATTTATGAGCTCAACTGTGTAAACAGTTTTTTTAAAAATGGTAATAATTTAAAACTTGTAATCATTGGAATCCCAGGGGCCGTGGTGTAAGGGGAATAAAACACTTCAGGGTGTGTTCTTATCGGAAAATGATCCAGTTTGGGGTGTGAACAACATCTCCGCTTCATGTTGATTGTTTTTCACTAACAACACGGCGCTGTGGTGTTTTATTCCTTATATGGTAGAGCAATAAAAGATAACGGTAAACAAAGAATTTAATGTAACTGGACCTTCAGAAGTTTGTGTTGGCTTAGTGCCTCACAAATTCTATAGAATCCCCAACACTATTTTGCCTCAGGCCGTAGATTTGGACTGAGGATTGTGGGACAGCCGAAATTAAAAGCACCTGCACTTCTGCCATCTCAGTCTCTCTGTGCCTGACTGCACCGTGGCTGTGTAACCTACATTATTTATCTATTGCTTTTTCTTTTCTTTTTTTTTTGACCGTGAACTTCCATAAAGGTCCACTGTGGTGATGATTTACAGGTGAGTAAAGGAAGCCCAGCACCTATTATTGGATGTGGAACTCATAACGAGAACATTACACTCCTGAGCGCACTTTCAAAGTTATATACTACATTTTCTGAACAATAAGTCTGCGCAATATATAAGATGCTCTCAAAATTCGGAGTGCTTAGTGGGGAGAAAATCTATATATCTGTCATTGTATACGTCGCATTAAAGAACCAGGTATTTTTATTCCATTTTTATCGTACTACCGCTGAAGTGGCCCTTCAGAGAACCGTATTGGTCCGTCCTTTTAGTGTTGTACCGCTTTCCAAGCTGAAGCTTTCGTTATGATATTCAGATTATTCTGGCCTTGAATATGTGTCTGTGTGTACATCCTCACAAAGGAGTCATTACATAGCAACATCTAATGCTGAACCCTGGTGACTTTATAAGTAAAGTTTCTGTAATCTCTGCCTGTGATTAAATAGACAAACTAATCAAAGGTGCTATATTCAATTCTGTAAAACTATAACTATATATATTATATTGTTTAAGCCATGGCCTAAGCACAAGTGTATTATTTAACTAAGAAAACCCATTTGGAAAACTGTAAAGGATTA
>NC_030424.2:330000-352500 GCF_001660625.3 Ictalurus punctatus
CACGGCGGGAAACCCTGATTGTTGTTCTTTCTCCGTCTCAGATGCCCTGAACACCAGGAACAGGCAGGTGATCTGTACCACGCTGAAGGTTCTGCAGCACCTCGTGGTGTCGGGAGAGATGGTGGGAGAAGCTCTGGTGCCGTACTACAGACAGATCCTGCCCATCCTCAACTTGTTCAAGAACATGAACAGTGAGTTTAACACAATACAGCACACCAGTGAACACAAACAGCACACAATACAACGATATAACACAACATGACGCAAGACACACAAGCATACTAAAATCATACAGCACAACGACGCACTGCAGCCCAATATAACACAACACACTACAGTAATGTAGAGATCACGTGAAAACACAGTGCAGCAAAAACACAACACAACACAGGCACACAGTAATATAACACAATCAAAGCGTGTTTTATAACAGAACAACAGAAAAATTCAGCACACAACACATGACTGTACACAACACAACACACACATGACTGTACACAACACACACATGACTGTATACAACACACACATGACTGTACACAACACACACATGACTGTATACAACACACACATGACTGTACACAACACAACACACACATGACTGTACACAACACAACACACACATGACTGTACACAACACACACATGACTGTATACAACACACACATGACTGTACACAACACAACACACACATGACTGTACACAACACAGCTTACAACATAACACAGAATAACACATATTACAGCACAACGCATTGTGAATCCACGGAGGTGCTGTCACACTCACCGTGCCACTTTGGGGAGGTCATTATAGGTACACACACACACACACACACACACACACACACACACACTTCACCGCATGAATCAGTACCCAATTTGACTCATTTGGCTTTGTATTTCAGTGGCACTAAAGGTGTGTATGTGTGTGTGTGTGTGTGTGTGTGTGTGTGTGTGTGTGTGTGTGTGTGTGTAGCCCTTTGAGGGGAACAAATGTCTCCAAAGTGAGAGTAATTTGTGACAATTTGGAGATTTGGCTGGTCCTCATGAAGCAAAATTTGTTTTGACATGCAGGTGGAAAACTAAAGGAGCCATAATATCTCTGCGTAATGAGGATTTATTGTTCAGAGTAAGACAAGTGCTTTTATAACCCACTTAAAATGTTTACAGTTTTATAATAACAATAATAACAATAATAATTAAGGGTCCAAGCACATGGTATATCTCCCAAGGAAATTCGATGGCAATACGTAAAGCCATTCCTGAGTTATTTCCGCACTTCCTGTTTGGTGACCTCACGACCAGATTTACAGACAAACTGCCGAATATCAGAAATCCAAGAAATGAGTTTTGTTCAGCTTGATCCGTCCATGCGGTGGTTCCATTAGGCAAAGTTTTAAGGAGAAGAAGCTAAAAACTTTTGTTCAAAATAAAAATGGCCGACTTCCTTTGTGTTTAGCAAATAACAAATTTGTTCCATCCAGATCGCATCAAGCGCCTTCCAGGCAATCAACAGTACGAAGAATCATGATTTGATGTGTGATTCGGAAGTGAAGTGTGTTTTACTGATTCGTGGATTATAGCACCTCCTAGAGGTGAATTTAGACTGAACTTTTTCAAGTCCTTTAGTCCTAGTCCACTCATGTACAAAGTTTGGTCTGACTACGTCACATCGTTGTTGAGATATGTCCTCACTTCCTGTTTGGTGACATCTCTGTCAAATTTGCTCGGCCGTCATATTAAAAAAACGGAGCCTTTTTGTTCAGGACCGGTCTCCGGATCTCCTGATCTTCCAAACGTAGCGGTTATTGGACAAAATGTGTGGGAGAAGAAGTGGGAAAAAATTCAAAATGCCCGATTTCCTGTTTCACGTACCAAAACGTTGTTAGTTCCTGAGAATGAAAAATCTTGATTTGCTATTGAGCGCTTCAAATGTGATGAGCGTTCATATGAACTGTGAGTTCTATAACACCCAGAGGGGAATTTCAACAAAACCTCAGGTTCAGGTCCTTTTGTCATCCAATGATGTCTGCATGTAGTGATGATCGGACAATATTTGTAAGAAAAGAAGAAAAAAAATAATACACACATACACACACAAAATGTGTTTGTGTGTGTGTGCATAACTGCACTAAAGGATTTAATTATCTTTTCTGTTGACTTTAAGACACTTTTATAATATAGCAATAATAAGCATAACACTTTGTGTGTGTGCATTGTAATAATACACACACACACACACACACACACACACACACACACACACACACAGCCATTTTTCATTATGAAACATATAAATAGATTTCTGTTCCATTTAGACAGAAAAAAATGTCAGTCCAAGTAATAACTTAAATTTAAATGATGAAAATACAAATGGAGAAATAAATGTACAGAAATAAACGTACTGCAGCAAATCTATGAACATTAGTCATGTACTGCTACCATTTTTTTATCTGTTCAATATATTCATTTATTCGTCTTCAGTAAGTTCTAGGAATACCGTGAGCGAGGCAGGAACACACACACACACACACACACACACACACACACACACACACACACACACACACACACACACACTCGGACCTGGGATAATTCAGCGTAGCCGTTCCACCTGCTAGCATGTGTTTAGGAGATGGGAGGAAACCAGAGATCCCACATGAACACTTTGATTTCAGATCTTTCAGCAACAGTTGGATAATTGACGATGACATTAACTCTGTCATGATTGGATTTGATCTGATACGACACAATAGGCAACGATTGGATATTTGACAGCACCACTGAATCTGATATGATCCAATTTTGATTATAATTGATTATAATTGATTATAATTGATTATAATTGATTTATGATGGTTGCCTTGATTCATTTTTTCATGGCAGTTTAAATCAGCGCGTCATTCCAAATCGTCCGATCTATATGGCAGCATCAGATTGTGAAGAATTATTTTAAGTTTTCCTCCTTACCGTTAACACTGCAGCTCCATTCAGCTTGTTATTGCTAATAAAATGTTTTTTTTTTCTTTTCTACCTTGGATTCATGCATTGTTGAATGTTTTGAAAAAGGAAGTAAATATTCCGGGGTGTTTTAATGGAGATTATGGAAATGGCTTCAGCTGCTTGAGATGTTGTGACTGAAATGATGCCGTCTCCAAGCCCCTGACATCTCCGCTTCACAGTTCCAAGCCAGCAGCAGTTTGGTGAACTAATTTCCTGGCCTGTTTTGCAGTGGAAAAGCAGAATGGGGATTAGACAGATTAGACAGATTAGACACTGGCTCTGAAAGCAGCATGACCACTTGTTTTATATTGTTTTATTTTTTTTGAAAAAGCCAAAAGATGTTAGTTACCTGCTGTGGAAATATACAAATAGAAATAGATTGTGATAGAGGACTGTGTGTGTGTGTGTGTGTGTGTGTGTGTGTGTGTGTGTGTGTGTGTGTGTGTGTCTGCCATATGTCTTACTCAGGGGTGTTACTCCAATCTGGCCACCCGCAAGGCACACTCTAACTCTCTCTCACTTTCTCTCAATCTTCACACACCCTCACACACACACCCTCTCACACACACACACACACACACACACACACACACACACACACACACACACACACACACACACACACACACACTTACTTAACCCTATGATTATTCTCAACACAATAATCAAAAGAAAGCTTTTGGCATGCTCAGTTTTTTTACACACCCCTTTGCATGTTGAATCGCAATCACTCTCTCACACACACTCACACACACTCACACACACACACACACACTCACACACACACACACACACACACACACACACACACACACACACACACGCACACACACACACAGATATTTTCTCTTATGTCTCAGCACACTTCACAGCAGGTATTAATGTCCCCCCAACACACACACACACATTAACCCTCAAACAAGTAGGAAAAAGAAGCGATGTGTAGTTTGTGTGTGTGTGTGTGTGTCTGTGTGTGTGTGTGTGTGTGTGTGTGTGTGTGTACACAATGTGTATTCTCAGCAGGTGGGTGGCACCTAGCCAATCAGATTTGAGCAGGGGCTCCTGGGCTTCACCTAAGTAGCACCTACAAATTACGCACTCACACACACACACAGACACACAGACACACACACACACACACACACACACACACACACACACACACACACAAATTTACAGACATGCTTATATACAGCTGCCCTCATGCACCAACACACACACTTCTATTAACACTCACACACTTGCACATGCTCATACATATGCACAACGTTTGCATTTATACACACATCTACATTCATATCCACACACACACACACACACACACACACACACACACACACACACACACACCACCATCACCATATTCACATTCATCATAAACACACACTCACTACTTCATTTATCTCAAACCCCCATGATGCCCTCCTTCGGTTTTCTTTTTGTCCCCTATTTCACCCACCAACTTGACCTTCTCTCTCTCTCTCTCTCTCTCTCTCTCTCTCTCTCTCTCTCTCTAATCGAAAGCTATTCTAACTGTCATAATGGCATAATTCATTAGTCCTCTTAATTAATTCTGCTCTCAGTGAGATTACCCGCCCTGTAATTGATGCATTAGAGGGAATTTCACGTCATGGTGTAGAATTCACGCTGGCCTCAGTTCACACGCCGTCACACTGCAGTTACACACCGAGCGCTCCGAGAGCTCGCACTACGCCCGCAAACTCCACACCGGCACATCACGCCACGCCACATCACGCCACGCCACATTTACTCCCCACGTATCCTGCGCTCTTCACTCTATATGTTCTCCCGCTTGTACGTGCATCACTTCTGAGATCGTCGTTAGCGTGATATCTGAAGAACGTTTCCATATTTTCATGTGAGTTTTTTTAGATTTATTCCCCCTTTGCTGTTATAATGCGCTCCCCTCTTCTGGACAGGATTTCCACTAGATTTTGGCATCGTTTGTCTGGAAAACACGGACACTAGAGACTCGTTGTGTAACTGTTAAACGAACACCTCCTTCCAGAACACGTCGCTGTCTCGATGATTACACGCTTTTCTTTTCTTAAATACAGTAACAACCTTTTCAAAAAGGTATTTGTGTTTATTAGTTAGATTCTGGAGAACATCCACCATGTCAGTGTACAGCTGTTACTCTAAACGAAACGCTAACATATTCGAGCTCCTGCTCTCCTGTCAGAGCTGCTGTTATTCAAGATGAATCATGAGCTTCTGACCAATCAGGTTTGAGAACTCAGCAGCGCTGGGGTGTAATCGTGTTTGAAATATGTATGTGGAGGGAAAAAAATCGAATCAAGTGCAAAGGGAAGGTCACTGGATCATCGGTCCCTCGATGTTGACACAAAATCTGTGACTAGACCCGTCACTGTAGACAAGGGTCATACTGTGCCTTTATGTCGTTTTGTGTGTGTGTGTGGGAGAGAGAGGGGGGGGGATGAGAGAGAGAGAGAGGGAGAGAGAGAGGGGGGGAGAGTGAAAGAGAGAGGGGGGAGAGAGAGGGAGAGAGAGAGTGAAAGAGAGAGAGGGGGGAGGGTGAGAGAGAGGGAGAGAGAGAGAGTGAAAGAGAGAGGGGGAATGAGAGAGAGGGGGGGGGAGGGGGGGAGTGAGAAGGAAAGAGAGAGAGAGTGAAAGAGAGAGGGGGAGAGAGAGGGAGAGAGAGAGTGAAAGAGAGAGGGGGGAGAGGGGGGGAGTGAGAGAGGGAGAGAGAGAGAGTGAAAGAGAGAGGGGGAATGAGAGAGAGGGGGGGGGAGAGGGGGGGAGTGAGAAGGAAAGAGAGAGAGAGTGAAAGAGAGAGGGGGAGAGAGAGGGAGAGAGAGAGTGAAAGAGAGAGGGGGGAGAGGGGGGGAGTGAGAGAGGGAGAGAGAGAGAGAGTGAAAGAGAGAGGGGGGAGAGAGAGGGAGAGAGAGAGAGAGAGAGAGCATGAGAGAGAGGGAGGGAGGGGGGGAGAGAGAGAGAGCGTGAGAGAGAGGGAGGGGGAGGGTGAGAGGGAGGGAGAGAGAGAGAGCGTGAGAGAGAGGGAGGGAGGGTGAGAGAGAGGGAGAGAGAGAGAGCGTGAGAGAGAGGGAGGGAGGGGGGGAGTGAAAGAGAGAGGGGGGAGAGGGGGGGAGTGAGAGAGGGAGAGAGAGAGTGAAAGAGAGAGGGGGAATGAGAGAGAGGGGGGGAGTGAGAAGGAAAGAGAGAGAGAGTGAAAGAGAGAGGGGTAGAGAGAGGGAGAGAGAGAGTGAAAGAGAGAGGGGGGAGAGGGGGGGAGTGAGAGAGGGAGAGAGAGAGAGAGTGAAAGAGAGAGGGGGGAGAGAGAGGGAGGGAGGGGGGGAGAGAGAGAGAGCGTGAGAGAGAGGGAGGGAGGGGGGAGAGAGAGAGAGCGTGAGAGAGAGGGAGGGGGAGGGTGAGAGGGAGGGGGAGGGTGAGAGGGAGGGAGAGAGAGAGAGCGTGAGAGAGAGGGAGAGAGGATATGAAAGTGGAAACACGAGAGAGAAGCAGAGAGTGTGATTTAGGGATCGATGGCTGTGTCGCTGACTCGGTTGGCTTGTCAGATAAATAATTCAGCAAGGTGTCAGTGTAAGTCGTGTAACACCTCGACCCCGGGTCATCCCTGAGTGTGTGTGTGTGTGTGTGAGGAGAGAGTGAGAAACTTCTGTAGCATGTTCAGTGTTTTACTCTAGCACGTGTGTGTTTCTGTGTGTGTGTGTGTGTGTGTGTGTGTGTGTGTGTGTGTGTGTGTGTGTGTGTGTGCACGCAAATGTCATCTCTGCTGTCCTGCCTCGCTCTCGCACTCTCTCTCTCTCTCTCTCTCTCTCTCTCTCTCTGTCTCTCTGTCTCTCTGTCTCCAGTTGTACTTCTCTTATTTTTGTTCTCTGTATCTCTCTACTTCTCTCTTTTTGTCTCTTCATCTTCCTCTATCTGTCTCTGTCTGTCTGCGAACCGCCCCCCCCCCCCTTTCTCTACATCCCTCTATCCCTTTCTCCCTTCCTGTCTCTCTCTCTTCCACTCCCTCTTCCATCTCTGTCTCTCTCTCTTTCTCTCAGAATGGATAGCTGCATTGCTCCTGCAGTACTCATCGGTCAATGGTGACAGAGCCATCTAACCCTGCACTGCTGACTGGCACAATTGCTCTGCCTGACTGCCGCACATGCACAAACACACACACACACACACACACACACACACACACACACACACACACACACACACACACACACACACACACATAGGCCAGACCGTCTCCTGTTTACACGAAACCAGTATGCTATTCCAGTTTCCAGTTCCACATGCTGCACATCTGTGTGTGTGTGTGTGTGTGTGTGTGTGTGTGTGTGTGTATGTGTGTGTGTGTGTGTTTGTACATGTATGTGTTGTAGTCAGGCAGAGGTAAATAGAAGCCTGTTACAGATGTGTGCATGCGTGTGTGTGTGTGTGTGTGTGTGTGTGTGTGTGTGTGTGTGTGTGTGTGTGTGTGCGTGTGTGTGTGTGCACGAATAATGCTCCCTGTGATTCTCTACGTCAGCATATTTAATTTCTCCTTTACCAATTGAGCCACACACACACACACACACACACACACACACACACACACAGAGAGAGAGAGAAACAATATATAGGTTGCTCAGTGGTGTTCAGTTCAGTGTGCAGTGTGGTGGTTGTGTGTGTTGGTTCTTGGTGTGAATGTTACATACTACAGCCAATCTTAAATCTCACTGACACCATCATCCATCCATCCTCCATCCATCCATCCTCCATCCATCTAAACATCCATCCATCCATCCTCCATCCATCTAAACATCCATCCATCTAAACATCCATCTAAACATCCATCCATCTAAACATCCATCCATCCTCCATCCATCTAAACATCCATCCATCCATCCTCCATCCATCTAAACATCCATCCATCTAAACATCCATCCATCCTCCATCCATCTATCTAAACATCCATCCATCCATCCTCCATCCATCCATCCTCCATCCATCTAAACATCCATCCATCCTCCATCCATCCATCTAAACATCCATCCATCCATCCTCCATCCATCCATCTAAACATCCATCCATTGCTACACATAAGAGCAGTTGTGCGTGTAGTTTATTGGGGTGAATGTTAAATTATACAACAGACAACATTATAATTCCTTAAAACCAGCCTCCATCCATCCATCCATCAATCTATCCATCAGTGTATATAAGAACAGACACAATTTTTACCTCACTCTCTGTCACTTTCCTAACACAGCTGTGGATGGATGGATGAATGAATGAATCTTCTATACTATTTGAATAGTTAATCTTCTAAGCATCAAAAGTAAAGTTCTTTTAAGCCCGGCGTACCTCCAAAAGAATGAAAAAGAAGAATGTTTTGGGTTTTTTTAAAGACAGTAATAATGTACATATTCTATCTGTATTTCTTTCCCTCTCTGCCTTCTTCATTCCCCTGTGTTCGCGGTCGAACTGAAAGACCAAAACGAGGCTAAAGACACAATGGTTCAGTAGCGTAGAGATTGGTTCCGCTCGAACACACCCCTGTTGACTCAGAAAAAAGCAGGTCGGTTAATTAGCTGATTCTTTGGATCAAGTGTGTTCGAGCAGGAAAAACAAGACATGCAGTGCAGGAACCGTCAGAACCCAGCCGAGGAACCACTGGAGTAGAGTGCTCCTGACTAACAGAATAACCTAATAGGATCTTTCTCAGATCTGCATGAAGCAGTCAACAGTAGTTAGCTATTTTATCAACAAAATAACTAAGAAGCATTGAGAAATGGTCCATTATTTCATTATCCCAAACCACTCATGTTTATGCCTTTTTAAATTAATATTAAATGTACTCATGTACTTCTTTTCAGAAAGTTCCACAAATTAGGTTTGAGGTCTCAAGTCACTTTACAGCAACAGATTTATTTGGGAGGTTTTATGTTTAAAAATCACAATGATGCTCTTCTGCTTGATTTTCTTCTTGATTTTGATTCAAAAATAGTCTAACAATCATTTATAAAGTCCAGTCTCGAGACACTTACTGTGTCGCTTTGGACTTGTCTCTGGCTTATTGGAATTTATACTTGGACTTGACCCAGTCTTGGCATTGGTATCTTCCTAAATATCGCTAAAGATGGTCTTGGCTTTGACTGAGAGTTGGTAGAAAGAAGAAATTCCTATTTCTAGCCTAATCACTGGTGCACTGCACATGAAGTAAGGGCAAGGATAAAGAAAATGATTTGATGTTATTTTTTTAATCTTGGCCTTGACTCCGTCTTGATTCAATCTCGGCTAGTCTTGGTCTTGGACTTGACGGTGGTAGTCTTGATTACAGAACTAGTGTGTCACGTGTTCACACAGCAGAGGCTGTTGGGATTGGTTCGTCTGTCAACCGCATTAAGAATAAACTCAAGCTTTTGACGTCAGGAAAGAAAGTGATTGCATGGAAATCCTGTTTTACCTGAAACAGTGGTTAAAGGTCAAGCAAAGAGAAATCATGTCATCCAACACTGCAGACATAATCCTACTCAATACTGGTTGGGAAATACCCAGTGTTTCCCGTTTAGGTCCCAGCTGATGCTACAAATTTAGCTGTATTTTTTGAGGAATTGGAGATTTCAGCTAAAAGAAAATAGTTCAAAAACAGCTCGGTTAGCCTTTTATGGTATTTCAGAGTAACCACAAACTTGTGATTACTGACATGGGTATGTCAGTGTATTAGCCGTCCAACACCATGACCTCCATGACCAGCCAAAGTCAAAACTGTGTGGAAATATAGGCACAAATGTAAGCAAAGCTTTGTTTTAATAAATCCCACACTGTGTTGAAAAGTTCATACACACCGTTGATAAATGAGGACACAGGAATCAGATATATTAAAATCCAATAACACTTTAATCTGATTATGATCGATTAAAGTGTTGCTCTCAAGACAGACTCCGTGCATCATGGTATGGAATCCACAAGGTCTTGGAAGCATTCCTTTGAGATTCTGCTCGACATGATTGCATCACACAGTTGCTTCAGATTCGTCAGCTGCGCTTTCTTCCATTCTACCCCATGCCAAGGTCTTCGATTGGATCCAGATTTGGTGACCGGGGAGGCCATTTGAAGTACACTGAACTCACTGTCATGTTCATGGAACCAGTTTGAGATGGATGTGAGTGAGCATAAAGGGATGCACGTGGTCAGCAGGATGGGCGGTGGCATTCAATCGATGCTCTATTGGTACGAAGAGGCCCAGTGTGTGCTCAGAAAGCATTCCCCACACCATGACACCACCAGCAGCAGCCTGAACAGTTGAATTCATGCTGTTGGTGTGTCTAGCATCAGCATCTTGAAGTAGAAATCGAGATTTTTCTTTTTTCAATCTTCAAGTGGCTAGTTTCAGTGAGGCTGTAGCCTCAGGTTTCTGTTCTTCTCTTTGCTGTTGTAGCTCATTCATCTCAAGGTTGTATGGATTGTGTGCTCCGAGATGCTGTTCTGCTGACCACGACTGTAAGGGATAAAATCCTGTGGAGGCCTTAATTAATTCCTGTGCTTGTAAAATCCCCCCTATAGTTACACACATATACACCATTGAATACTGTCAGAACCGGAGCAGGAAGTCTGCATGTCTGTGTGACGTGTCATTTCCCTCCTACAGAGTTCACAAACAGCTGGACATCAGCGAGCATTAGAGCAGTAGAGAAAGTAGAGAAAAGTGACAGGCAGAGTGAAGGAGAGAGAGAGAGAGAGCGAGAGAGAGAGAGAGATAAAGAGAGGTTAAATGACGTGAACGTGTGAAGCAAAGCTCATGAAGATTTAAGTGTTGTAGAGGGTAAAAGAAGTGAGATGCTTCTCCCCACTGCTTTTGTGGTTTCACACCTCACCACGCGCATTAGTGACAATTAATCTGCTCAGTTAATAAGCATCAAGAACGCCATGCACACTCATATACTGTACACACACACACACACACACACACACACACACACACACACACATGCACACATCCTCGGAGTAGTGTTTAGCTTCCTTTATGTGGCTGTGTGTCTCTGTGTGTGTGTGTCTGTGTGTGTGCGTGTGTCTGTGTGTGTGCGTGTGTCTGTGTGTGTGCATGTGTCTGTGTGTGTGTGTGTGTGTGTGTGTGTGTGTGTGTGTGTGTGTGTGTGTGTGTGTGTCTGTGTGTGTGTCTGTGTGTGTGTGTGTGTCTGTGTGTGTGTGCAGTGCTGATGTCACTCAGAGGATTTCCATTTAACACACACTGAGTGCTTGAGGAGGTTCAGACACACCAGATCGCATTTTTCAAAGATTTATTTATTTGTCAAAGTGGAATTTATTCAGTTTATTCCCTTTGTGAATACAGTAGAGAGCCCAAATTTGGGCTGCTGGCCCGAGGCTGCCCCTGTCTCGTAGAGGCCAAGCAAACAGACCATCCTGAAAATCCTGTTTTCTCACAAGGAGAGAATCAGGACGTTCCTTATTAGCATTACAAATGGAAAGGTGTTACAGTTCAGGTTGAATTTTGAGAAAGCCGAAGCGTGAAATGCCAGTTACTCTCACATCTCGCTCATCAGTGACTATCAGTGACTAACGCAGGTCAAGCTCAGAGCACATCGCAACGTACATTTCGTCAAATGATCAAACAAACACACACTTTCTATCTGGAAAATTGTCATAATGCAATAAAACAGCAAAACGCATCAATTTGTCAGTTTGTTCCTTTGAGACAAATCTCTACACTGGCAGCAGACCAGAGATGATAAGCAAAGCAAAATCCTGGCCAATTACACAGTAAGTGATCAGATAAATGTAGAGAGGACGAGAGAAACGTGTCCGTGGAGGAAGACAGACAGAAAAATGTGCCCAAAGACAGAAAAAGATTTTTTAAAAGAGAGACATGTCTGTAGAGAAGGAGAGACAGAAAAAACTGTAATAGAGCAGAGAGTAAAACCTGTTCAGAGAGAGAGAGAGAGAGAGAGAGAGAGAGAGAGAGATGGACAGAGAGACAGGTAGAGACAAAGACACACAGAGAGAGAGAGAGAGAGAGAGAGAGAGACTGAAAAACCTGCTGAGAGAGAACAAGAGATATGAAAAAACATGCAGAGGAGGAGGGAGAAAAAGCTTGTTAACGGAGAGAAAGAATGACAGAAAAACTTAACAGAGGAGGAAAGACAGGAAAACCTATTAATAGATGAGCGGCTGAAAAACCTGGGACAAAAAAAGAAAAATAAAAACATGTCCACAGAGGAGGATAGATAGAGAAACCTGGTCAGAGAGAGAAAAACAAAAACTTTATTAAGAACAATGAGAGCGAGAGAGTGAGGGAGGAGGAGAGAAAAAAAGCTGTTAACAGAGAGAAAGAGTGACAGAAAAACCTGTTAGGGGAGAAGAGATAGAAAAACTTGTTAACAGAGGAGGAAAGACAGAAAAAAACATTCATAGAAAGAAAGACATGTCCATAGTGAAGGATAGACAGACAAACCTGGTCAGAGAGAGAAAAAGAAAAAAGAGAGAGAGAGAGAGAGAGAGAGAGAGAGAGAGAGAGAGGGTGTTAATAAAGAGAGTGACAGAAAAAAAGTCACAGGAAAGACCTGTTCAGAGAGAAAAAGAGAAAGAAACACCTTTTATTAGAAGAAGTCTTTATTTGTCACATATTCATTACAGCACAGTGAAAGTCTTTTCTTCACATATCCCGGCTTGTTAGGACGTTGGAGGAGGAGAAGAGAGAAGAACCTGGTCAGAGAGAAAGAAAAATAATAACAAAGAGAGACAGAAAAACCTGGCCATAGAGCGGACAAGAGAGTTGGATATCCATGTTAGTGAGTGGAGTTAAGGGTTCGAATCCTGCCTCCATCCTGCGTGCAGAGAGTTCGCGTGTTCTCCTCGTGCTTCGGGGGTTTCCTCCGGGTTCTCCAGTTTCCTCCCACACAGTTCAAAGACATGCGCTGTAGGCTGATTGGCATTTCCAAATTGTGTGTAGTGTGAGTGTGTGTGCAGTTGTGCCCTGTGATGGGTCGGCACCATGTCCAGGGTGTCCCCCGCCTTGTGCCCCGAGTCCCCTTGTGTCAGATAAACGGTATGAAAAATGGGTGGACGGATGGACAGATGGATGGATGTATGGACTGATGGACAGTGTTAACACAGCAGAGACGTTGGACGTGAGGAGAGCGTCAGTGCTTCAGTACATGGGCTGTGAGCTGTATGTAATCTGTTATACCACTGTTGAATTCTGATTGGTCAGAAGGTGTTGTTTAATTTTCTGTAACAGCAGCCCGGACAGTAGTGCAGCTGCATATCAAAGCTCAGGTTTACAGCAATGTGATCGTTTTAATACGCGAGTCTTTCTACAGCACAGCTCATTTATGGGGACTCGTACTGCATAGCTGATGCTCCTCATAATTTAACACTAATAATAAATGGCTTAAAAACGTTTTGTTATTTAACAAACAGATAAAAATGGCAGGCGTCCCCGGTGTCAGCACTGTGTAACGGCGGTATCAGGGGAATTCTTTGCGGTTTGTGGTTTATCGGAAACATGACAGATTTTTGGATCAGTCATTTATACAGCAGCTGGAAGTGATGACAAGAACTAACTTACTTTTTGTGAATGTTCCACAATATTAAATGTAACTATAAACAGATAAAAATGATGATCTGTCATTCTTTACTCAATTTTTGTTGTCAAATTGCTGTAAGAGGAAGAAAACACTCTGACCCCTGATTATTTTCCTGTAACACACACCCTGTTGTGTTGTATTCCTCACTCATTGTACGTAACGTGACTATACACACGTACAGTAGAAACACATTTTTAATAATGTGTAGATGTCAACTGGACAATATGTTCATCCTAAATGATGAGCATATTCCTTATTGACTAATAAATAAGTCATATATTGTTATTTTATTGATTTAAATGCTTTTTTTATTTAAAAAAAAAAAAAGAGGAAAGAAAAGCGAGAGTGAATGCAATTAATTAAAACAGGGATTTAGGAAAAAGAGCACGAGGAAGTCAGTGTGGCTATAGCGCTAACCTACGCTCTGTGTGTGTGTGCGTGTGTCCGTGTGTGTGTGTGTGTGTGTGTGTGTGTGTGTGTGTGTGCATGTGTGCGTGTGTGTGTGTGTGTGTGTGTTTGCGTGCGTGCGTGTGTGTGTGTGTGTCAGGAGCGACTTTATCAGTGAGGTGGAGAGGTGCTGGGAGGTTAATAAAGCTTGCTGACCTTTCCTCCATTAGCACACACAGACACACAGTACACACTCACGCCATCCCTGCACTCTTTCAGTAAAACACACATGGCCCTCTTCACTTGCTGGACGTTCTTAAATGAAGGATTTGAATAATTAATCTGGAGTATTTCTCGCACACTTCTTTGTTAGTGATGGCAGAAAGGTTTTCTTCTTCAGAAGCAAGACCGTTTTCCAAATCACAACATGTCTGCGTTAGCGTCTGTCCGGCTTTAATCTCTACTCAAATCACTGAGTAAACTAAACAGTTCCCTCACTAGTCTCTAATCTTTTCTCTCTTGATGTAAGTAAAACATCTGGGAGAAACTAGAAAATCCTGAAGACTTAAAAAACGTACTACGTGTTTACAAAGCACGGTCGCTGGAGACTCCTTCCAAAAACACCACCGTAGATTATGGCCAGTGTCCGGAAAAGAAATCCCTGACTTTTCCTCTGCTTTTCTTTTCTTTCAGATTGTTGTGTGTTGGGGTGTGTTGGGCTCTGTAGTTGTGTGTTGGTGTGTTGGGCTCTGTAGTTGTGTGCTTGTGTGTTGGGCTCTGTAGTTGTGTGTTGGTGTGTGTTGGGCTCTGTAGTTGTGTGTTGAGGTGTGTTGGGCTCTGTAGTTGTGTGCTTGTGTGTTGGGCTCTGTAGTTGTGTGTTTGTGTGTTGGGCTCTGTAGTTGTGTGTTGGTGTGTGTTGGGCTCTGTAGTTGTGTGTTGGTGTGTGTTGGGCTCTGTAGTTGTGTGTTGGTGTGTGTTGGGCTCTGTAGTTGTGTGTTGGTGTGTGTTGGGCTCTGTAGTTGTGTGTTGGTGTGTTGGGCTCTGTAGTTGTGTGTTGGTGTGTGTTGGGCTCTGTAGTTGTGTGTTGGGGTATGTGCTTGGCTCTGTAGTTGTGTGTTGGTGTGTTGGGCTCTGTAGTTGTGTGTTGGTGTGTGTTGGGCTCTGTAGTTGTGTGTTTGTGTGTTGGGCTCTGTAGTTGTGTGTTTGTGTGTTGGGCTCTGTAGTTGTGTGTTGGTGTGTGTTGGGCTCTGTAGTTGTGTGTTGGGGTGTGTTGGGCTCTGTAGTTGTGTGTTTGTGTGTTGGGCTCTGTAGTTGTGTGTTGGTGTGTGTTGGGCTCTGTAGTTGTGTGTTGGTGTGTAGTAGAGCTGAGCTATGCTGAGCTGTTTTAAGCATGCATGCTGCTCTATAATGGTTGTGTATCAGAGTTTTGCTCATGCAGTGTGCAGGTTTCACTCATAATCACACACACAGTCATATACCACATTGCTCCTCCCCCTTCGCTGTATAATGGATTGTTTACCAGCACAATAAAGAAAAGCTTACTAATACTCATTTTTGCATAATGAAACAATGTGTTTATCAGCATATGTTGTTCCTAATGAACCAGGCTGCGTCAACATATGCACAATAGCTTATTGTAGAGAAGGCTTGATAATTCATACCGTTAGAGCCTTGGAGGACTAAGCTGCTTTTGACCCGATAAGCTCATTAAAATTCCCCATTAGTTACTAACTCACTAGCGCTGTAACAAGACCTCACACACTTATACAAACGGGGGTGTTGGGGGGGGAGGTTGGACAGAGAAGACGGGGAAAGTGGAGGGAGGAAGATGGCAGACTTAGAAACAGATGAATAAGACTGAAAAGACAAAGCGAGATAAAGAAAGCAGTGTGTGTGAGTGCGCAGGAGAGAAATGGATGGAGGCAGTGGGGGAGAGAGAGAAAAGAGGGAGAGATGCTAAATTAGCTCTGTCCGATTCTGAGAGCTTTTCTTGTGAAGGCTAAACTGAGGGCAACGGGGAGTGGGGCCTGATATGTCAGAATTCCAGAGCCAACCAATCCCTCATCCTACACACACGCACACACACATACACGGCATCCAATTGTAGTCAGGCTGACACGAGGTTCGCTTCCTCCGCCAGACTGTATCTCTGACGTGTGTGAAAATTTATAACAGTGTCAGTGAAAAGCTCCCTATTCTCTTTTTTTCTTCTCTGTTTCATCCTCTGTTTCCTCGCTGCTAAATAACTACAACTCCCACTGCACTGCCAACAAATTACAACTGTTAGTACACCTACAATTGCACTGCAATAGCCAGAGTTGGGGACTTAAAGTTGTATCAGTATTTATGCAGAGAAACTTACTCGTATTCAGAGTCGGGTTACGCACGTACTGAAGCCCCGCCCTGGTTATTTAAATCGCCTACATGTTCAGTATTTCAGGCCTCCGAAGTTGCCAGGTTTCTCTCGAGTAGAAGCCGTCGAGACAGAGAAAGCATGTAGACCACCTGCACTTTCCTTTAAGCCTGAACAAATCTGGGGATAGAAAATACGGACTGAAGAAGCAGATCCAAATGTTTTCTTCTCCGGCGAACATTAACATGTAATGTAACATTATGACAGAAGATGAGAAGCCTTGAAATAAACATCTACTAGAAGCTTAGTCATTTCCAATATCGTGTTTCATGAATAATCCGAGCCCCGTGTTACTGTGCATTTTATAAAATAGCACTTGATCCAGCACATCCTGTTATTTTACATTTCATTTTTATTCCTCCGCCACTGAGCAGGGGAGGCATCGGGGAGGCATCATGTTTTCAGGTTGTACATCTGTCTGTCCATCCGTCTGTCTGTCCGTCTGTCTGTCTGTCCGTCTGTCTGTCTGTCCGTCCGTCCAAGATCCTCGTGCCATGTTTCAAGAACAAGTGGCTGCATGTTTTTAGGATTTGTGTGACGATTCATATGAAGATGTTACTTACACCTTCATTTTGCCATCCATTCATGAGTGTGTGTCCTTTCTGGTCAACTTTAATACCTAACAGCACCTTTAATCGCATAGTTCACTTTATGTGCAAAACTATAAAGGTGCGTGGTCACAAACCTGCCAGTGCAGAAGTGTAAACCAGGCCTTACACACTGCTGACTATCAGTAACTCCCCCACACGCTGCTAATAACCAGAAAAAACCCAACACAGTGCTTAGAAAACTGTGTATTCCAACTCAGTATTAAAAAGTATTTTTTTTCCCCAAAAGTTGTAAATATTGAGTGTTGACAATTTACTGTATTAAATTAGGAATAATCTGCAGAACTCCTGTACTTGTTTGACAGCAGTGGTGTGGTTTTATTGAAGCAGAAGAGAAACCCTGCTGGGAGTTCGGCATTCAAAATGGTTTAATTAGTAAAACTCAGGAGTGAGATTTATGAACATCACTGCCTTCTTCTCAGGGATGCCTTAAGCTCGTGACAAAACCAGCGTCAGAATTTCGGTTATTAAACTATGGAGTAGATATAAAAGAAGGATGGCTGGATGGAGTAAATGTGAAGGTGAGACGGAATGAAGTCTCTCGGCTGAGAAATATATTCGGAGCAGAGTTCATCTAATATAAACTAGGTGACGGTTGTTGTTTAATGAAAACTATTATTTAAGTAATTGTGAAATGCTGAAATCCCAAACTGAGTCTACTGAGCTGCAAAAATGCTGTATAATGCATGCTGACGTTTTCAGTATCACTTTACTTTTAACTAAATACAATTTCCCACTGGCTTTATCCTTTAATACAGAGACATTCTGAATTTAAAACATAATGCATGCTTGCTTCAGTTCTCTCCTATCAGCGGTTGTCGTGGTCCAGTCATGTTTTGAAACTTAATTAACACAAACTTAAATAATACGAGGTTATTTTCAAGTAAATAAACACAAAAGTTATCGCAGTTAAGTGCTATTATACCGCAGCATTGATGAATGCTTGGTTCTGATTGGTCAGAAGATGTTGATTAATATTCTAAAACAGCAGCTCAGACAGTAGTTCCAGCTGCAAGGTATATACTGAGTGTTTTGGCTTAGGGGTTAGCACGTTTGCCTCGCACCTCCGGTGTTGGGAGTTCGAACCCCGCCTCTGCCATGCATGCACGGAGTTTGTCTGTTCTCCCCGTGCTCTCATGGGTTTCCTCAGGGTACTGTGGTTTCCTCCAACAGTCCAAAGACATACACTGTAGGCTGATGGGCATTTCCGAATTGTCCATCGTGTGTGAATGTGTGTGCAGTTGTGCCCTGTGATGGATTGGCTCCCCGTCCAGGGTGTCCCTCGCCTTGTGCCCCGAGTCCCCTGGGAATGGCTCCAGGCTCCCTGTGACCCTGTGTAGGATACGTGGTATTAGAAAATGGGTGAATGGATGTTGACGTTTTCTATAAGGAGATTTATTTAACACATATGGAAGGAGTCTCCAGTATCAGACACACACATACACACACATCATATATGTGGGCTTGGTTGTTGTTAGGTGCATCAGTGGAGTTCCTCTTTGTCTCTTAGGCTTTAGCAGTAGGAGTTTCTCAGCTCTTCTCTACAGGTATTAACGATAATGGTTCATTTTCCAGCCACTTTGGATAAGACAGGAGATTTTGCCAAAATAGCATTCTGCAGTAGCCTTAAATTATTCACAATGATTAGTCTCTCTCTTCTCTCTCACTCTCTATCTCTCTTCGGGTGTGGGTGATTGATGAGATTGATGTGATATTTATTTGGATCGTGTTCCTCATCCATCGGGCCCATGGTGTCATCAATCATGCCCGTCTGGCTCTGAGCTGCCATGCTATTTACGAGCTGCTTTACACTGCAGAGCAGCTTCCAATTTACACGCCACTGCAAATCAAACACCAAGCCCTAGCCTCTCTGCAGCCCCAGAGACTAGCACACTAGCGTTCTAGCACACTAGCACGCTCACTTGCTAACGCATAAGCACATTGCTGCCAGTCACAGTATAACTGGCTGCAGAAAGTTATGCATATTAACACCTTGATCACAGCTGTAGGATATACACTCACCGTCCACTTTATTAGGAATACCTGTACACCGAAACTGTTGAAGTTGAAGACTGGAAAAAGTCCAGATGTTTTTTTTCTAATCTTCAACTGTTCAGTGTGTGTGAGTCTTTGCCCATGATAGTTTGATGTGAGCATTAACTGAAGCTCTTGACCTGTATCTGCCTGATTGTTTTGCCTTGTGCTGCTGCCACATGATTGGCTAATTAGATAACTGCATGAAATGTACAAGTGTACAGGTGTTCCTAATAAAATGGACAGGGAGTGTATAAAAGCTATAACCTATGAACTCTATACCATTTGAAGTTCCAGTAGTGTCGGCAAACTGAAGACGCTCGAGATTGTTTTTGGATGAGAGTAGAGGCTTTTTTCTTGAACCCCTTGTGGCGATGTCGATGACTTCAGATTGTAGTTTTGGAGACTTTCTGACCCCAAGACACAACTAACTTCTGCAGTTCTCCAGCTGTGATCCTTGGAGATTTTTTGTCCACTCGAACCGTCCTCTTCACAGTGCGTTGAGACGATATAGACACACGTCCAATTCCAGGTCGATTCATAACATTTCCAGTGGACTGGAACTTCTTAATTATTGCCCTGATGGCGGAAATGGACATTTTCAATGCTTGTGTTATTTTCTTATAGACACGCCCCATTGTGTGAAGCTCAACAACCTTTTGCTGCACATCACAGCTACATTCCTCGCTCTTACCCATTGTTATGAACGACTAAGGGAATTATGTGTTACCTCATATTTATACCCCTGTGAAACAGGAAGTCATGGTTGAACAATTTCCTGTTCCTGGTCACCCAGGTGTACTAAACAAAATGTAAAAATATCAATGGGAATACACTTCAAATACATTTTTCCTCATATGAATTCATAGGGGTGCCAATAATTGTTGCACACTGATATTTAACAAAGAATGTTTTTTTATAAACCTGTGTTAGCAATTGTTTGATATCCATGACAGCAGGGTATTTTTGTGGATTTTTGAAACAAAAGATGAAAATGGTAAACAATAAGGACAATTTTTCACAGCCTTCTTTGATCATATTTACCAAGGGTGCCAATATTAGTGGAGGGCATTGTGTGTGTGTGTGTGTGTGTGTGTGTGTGTGTGTGTGTGTGTGTGTGTGTGTGTGTGTGTGTGTGTGTCCCCTCCACTAATATTGGCACCCTTGGTAAATATAAGTGCATATATATATATATATATATATATATATATATATATATATATATATATATATATATATATATATATATAAACTCTAGCACACTAGCTCCCTGTAGTATAAATATCAGCCTAAACCCACTATGGTGTTACTGGTTCTGTAAATTTAGGTGTATTTCATTGAGGGGAGATTGATGCTCTGAGCAGCAGCAGTCTGAAGCTCCACTGATCTGAAGCTGCCTGAAGGCAACATGGAGCTGAGGTGTCTAGCGTGTGATTCTAAAGCTCAAGTAATAAACTATTTGCTGCTCCTGCAGGCAGAGGTGAAAATAAATAAATAAATAAATAGATAAATAAATAAATAAATAAATAAATCTGTGCGTTGAGATTACTTTGGCCAGAGCATGTAGCAATATTTAAATATAGAAAACAATTATACAGCAGATTTATTCCTGTTTGTTCCTGTTTTATTCTGATGAGTATGTGAGGAATGTTGAAATTGAAATGATAAAGTGAAGTTCATCAATCTAGAGGGAATAAAGTTATTCGCAGATTGTTCATTTAGTATTTACACAAGTTTGGTAATCACGGAAATATAGTTAGCTCAAAAAAAAAGTTAAAGAGTTTCTGAGATTGTTTAAAGGTATGTACGAGGAACAGCGATGTATTTTTCATTGTGGTTTGTTATGAACAGAAACTTTATTTTTCTGTTCCTGGTCCAGCGATCCACGCCATCTCTTTAGTTGGACACCAGTTCGAACGAAATTAAAGAAAGGTCAGTAGCATTCTTTACATACGGCCAGGTCATGTGGCCGTCATCCGCCCTCTTCGTGTGAACATTCGCTGATGGTTCACCTTTTCATGCTTCTGCATAAAGTGAAGGAAGTTTTCTTTGAACGTGACGCTGATGATTACCAGGTTGATTGCCAACTATTTTACATTTCAAACAAGAAAAAAGTTTTCGACACCGGCTCCGAGTTTGAAAAACACGAGGTCAATAGAGAGGTTAAGCGTGCTATTGAAACTGCCAAACTGAAATATAAGAACAAGACTGAGCAAACATTTGTTCGGGGGACCTCCATACAGCCTGGCAGGGTCTTAAGAACACGGCAGCAGTTAATATAGCTCCCACCGCTCGTAAACACATTCAGGTTTCAGTTAGCTGTCCAACATCTCTTCCAAATGACCTCAGTTGTTTTTACACCAGATCTGAGACAGATAATAGCACTCAAGTGAAACAGTCATTTCTACTCTGAACCCTGGTGATCTTCCCTCACCACAAGTACAGAGGAGGTGGTGCGAGCTCTTAATAAGACCAAAGTTAAATCTGCACCTGGGCCGGATAATGTCCGTCGCCGAACCTTCAAACACGGTGCGGAGCAGTTAGGGGGTGTGTTTCAGACTCGGTTACAGAACT
The DNA here is from genome assembly GCF_001660625.3 of Ictalurus punctatus. Classification (NCBI taxonomy): domain Eukaryota; kingdom Metazoa; phylum Chordata; class Actinopteri; order Siluriformes; family Ictaluridae; genus Ictalurus; species Ictalurus punctatus. Next base: position 351,607 of record NC_030424.2, read on the forward strand.
CCTTGGCTAGTGGTGGAGTCCCTCAGCTGTGGAAACATTCCAGTTATTCCAATACCAAAAAAGAGCTGCATTAAAACCTTAAACGATCTGAGGCCCGGTGCTCTCACCTCTCTTGTGATGAAGGAAATGGAGAGGATTATTAAAAATGATATCGCTAAAGTAACCGACTCACAGTCAGGCAGAGGGGTCGATGATGCAAAGGTGTTTATCTCAGACCTTGTTCATAAGCTCCTTGAGTCTTCTAATACCACAGGCAGATTTTTGCCAGATTTTTCTTCAGCATTCAATACCCTACAGCCTCACGTTCCTGCTGAGAAGCTCATCAGTCGTTTTCATTTGGAGGACCAGCTGATTTTTTGGATGATTGACTCAGATAGGGTCTCAGAGAGTGCGGATCAGCATCATCATTTCTGACCGTCTGTACTGTATACTTCAGCTGGTTCTCCTCAGGGCTGTGTTCTTTCCCCTCTGCTCTTCAGTCTGTATGCTGATGATTGCAGATTCACACAATCTAACAGTCATCTGATGAAGTTTGCTGATGACACCGTCTTAGTGTCTCTGCTTACAGGCCCTTCACAGCAGTATGGCCCAGCTCTTCAGGAATTAGTCGAGCGGTGTGAAAAATACTGTTTGGAACTAAACGTGAACAAGACTAAAGAGATGGTAGTAACCCTTTCTAATAAGCAGAGGCAGATGGCTTCGACAGTCACTACAGTTATTCATGGAAGCCCGTAGAGATTGTTGAAGAGTGCAGATACCTGGGCAACATTTTTGACAATTTGCTGAAATTTACTTCCAGCACGGTGGAGATACGCAGGAAATACCAGCAGCGGCAGTGCCTTTTAAGGAAGCTCAATTCCTGTGTGGTTACTAAGAACATCCTTCCTATGTTCT
>NC_030424.2:357500-365000 GCF_001660625.3 Ictalurus punctatus
GCAAGAGCCTCACTGACACACACGCACACACATACTCAAAAACACTAACACACACACACCAACACACAAACACGAACACACTACCACACACACACACTAATAGACCAACTCATAGACACCTTACACACAGTTCTCACACATTCATTCACACTGATACACACACTGATGTGCATTGAATTTGTGAATTTGTTCAAATGTGTTCTATTATAGAGTTGGTACTTTAGCTATTCTAAACCACGCCAGCATGGTGTGTGTGTTTAACTGTTCGGTTATATCCACTGCAAGCTTTAAAGACCAACAGCAGTGAAATTTAACACTAAAAATGTATTATCTCAACTATCATTCACGTCTGAATCTAGACAAATGTCACCTTCCTTAACCAGCGTATTTCTTATGAAAGTGTTAAGACTCAAGTCACAAGTCAGGTCAAATCTTGTCTCCGTCTTTGGATAAATATACAGAAAGCTTGAAGACGGATAGCATTATAAGAAATTTGCAGTCATAAAATTTCCCAAATAAAGGAAGTGGAAGCTGAGTGATTAAGGCTTTGGGCTCCAGAAACACCACTGCCACGGTTACGTCCATGAGCAAGACCCTCAACCTCGGACAAAAGCATCAGCCAAAACAGACAAATGTAAATATTTAACAGTAAAGCATCTTGAGAGCTGACGGCCAGTAGCTGGAAGCACAATAAGAGTCCTGTAACCTCTGGTCAAGTTTGCTTTAGACCAAGAAATACTTAACAAGATAGATTCATTATATTGATTATGCACCCTAAGAAAATTAAATGATGAAGAGTTTATCAGCTACTCCACTTCTTGGTCAATAATATATTCACTATGGGAAATGTGGTTAACGCAAGAGTTCTATTAGAAATTCAGTGTAATCTCAGAGTTTTCCTGTGTATATATTATCTCATGTAGATGTGCTGATGGAGATATTTCCAAAACCTGATTTTCTGCACTGGATCCAATTGATGCACAGAGTTAACAGGACCGTTTCTATATGAGCACATACAAGGCCTGTGTACTAGTGGGTCATGTGATCAGGATGGTGTCCTGGACTGCCAGGTCGCAGTCTTCAATCTGTGCTACACTCAATGGGGCCAAACCTACAGGCAGGAAACCCGGTGTGTACTGGTCCCCCAAAGTGAGACCACTAGTGAGAGCAGCAGTGCAAACCAAGGTCAGATGCAGGACTCTGTTGTTTGATTGCTGACTTCTGAGTATCATGGGCAGAATTGGTGATGCATATAGTAGACAGTGAGGCCTTTTGTGGGCCAGTGCATTCTGTCCCAGCGGACTATCCAACTCCAGGGAGAAGTGCAGTAAACAATTCAAGTGTTTCCCGGAGGACACCACTTCTGGGTGCAGACACAATTCTACCAGGTATGTGTGCTGCCCTGACGGCATGGCCACTGCATCAACCCAGCAACTGAGCTGCTCTCAGTGAGGACTTCCATAGTTGGGTCCACATGCAAAGTGGAGAGCACTATCCAACCTCCTGCTAGCCTGGTGTTTTGTGATCAGATGGTGTCTGAATAGAGCCGCAGATGGCAGTATCTTGAAATTTGTAAGATGAGTTTGAGGGCAAGATAAACCACCATCAGTTCCAGCTGGAGAAATGTCAAAGGGTAAGACTTTGATTCGGAATGCCTGTGCTTGGAAGGCGAACCTCAAAAGCATCTGTGTTCTGGGGCGATGGGGACATGGAGATATGCATCATGTGCCTCCACTGATATGAGCTAGTCCTGTGGTTTCATAGTATAATTGACATCTGATAGCGGCAACATGTGAATTGCAGGGAACAGGTTTAGCCCTCTCAAATCTAGAATAGCACAAATAGAACCGTGCTTCTAAACAAGGAAGTATGTTGAGTATAACTCCTTGTCCTGAACCATGGGGTCTACTTTTTCAGTCTCCTTAGTCCAAGATAAAACAACCAAATTGGGCTAGAGTGGTAAATGTGATGGAGTCTAATATTAATGGTGCCCTGAGCCCCGAAAACGAGTCCCTATGGTGGGACTAAAATTCGTACCATAGTTTAGATCAGCTCTGCTACAGAGAGGATGATAGCTGCATAGCAGCAAGCAGCAGAATGTTGTACACCAAGACAATGTTGTAAGACCAGAATGTCAGCAGTGCGTTTGCATTTCTTGCTTGAGCAGTGTACATCTGAATGTTATGCTTTGTCCAGTGAAACCACCAACAACCTCATACGAGTATCAATGGCAGACAAGGCCTGTCTATTTATACCCTTCATGTTGGCTAAAATATTCAACACAGATCCTTGGCACAGTATACCTAATGGTCCAAAGCCTCTTTTAATGCCCTCAGTGAAGTCCTTACACAGTAGAACAGTGATAACCTTTGTGACTTCACTGTCTGAAAGTGGTGCTGCACGTCGGTACCCAATCATCATTTGAAGGTTGGCTGTCATGGCTTGTTTAGAGTCTGCTAGCACTGCATGTGAGCTGGTAGAGGCTAATTCAGTTTCTGGCCAATGAAGCCAGTGATGAACTTTACAGTTCGACTGTAAGTTTACAGTCAGCGTGGAAAAAATCTCCCAGACATCGCCATAGACATAGACATCATTAATTGGATGAGGATGGAAGGGAAATCCAGCCCTCAGGCTACACACAGACACGTATTCAGTGCTCATCCTTAGATTCCAGGGGGCTCAGACACTAGCTTCACATGCATGAGCTGTGCAGCATGGCTCATTAGGCAAGCTTGATAGCTAACCAAGAGAAGCATGCATTATAATGGGGAAAACATGTGAATACACCAGTGGTACGTAGCTACAGGCCCACAAGTGTTTGGGTGCAAGGGCTGTGAAAGATGAGAAAAGCTCAGGGGGGAGAGAATGAAGGATCAATATACGGAACCTAATTCTGTTCCCACTGAGTTGTATTAGCAATCTGGCTAACACAGTAGTAGGCTATATATGAACACACTAGTGCCATTTAGCCACATGCACAGTAGCTGCCTACAAGGCAGTGCATCTGGAAAAGTCTGACTGGAGACACCAAAAGTGGCCTGGAGGGAAGAATGAGGACATATGTAGGGACACCCCACTCCAGGCCCAGTGTTGTTTGTTAGACGTCTAGCTAGCATAGCAGGCTCAGCAGCAAACAGTGGGAGATATAGTGATGGAGAACCACTCAACTTAGCTCAGCGTTAGCTGTGCTAAGACACAGCCAGGCTTATCAGGAGTCCATGGGGGCTGTGGGACTGAGTCAAAGTGCCAAGGGAGACTCCATTTGACAGAGATAGAAGGGGATGAGATGGAACCCAACTTGTAGTCCAGCTAACTTTGCAAGTAGTGAAGGATGAAGTATGTCAAGGGAGGACCACTCATCATACTGAGCAGCAAAAACAAGTCCGTACAAAGCAACAAGACAAATGAGTAGCAGACTCGCCGGCAGTGCAGGGAGTGTTGGTGAACAAGTTCTGTAAGATCACAAGCTAACGCAGCTCAAGCCAGCAACCAGAGATTTCACTTCGCTTTATGAAGTGAACACGGTTCGACATGTACAGTTCATGAGGCAAGAAGAAGAAAGGCAAAGATGGCTGCGTGACAACAGTATTCACTGCAGACGCTACATCGTCTACTCCTGTTGTGATTTAGTTGGAAGATCTCGGAAGGTGCTGTTCCCTGCCCATGGCTGAAATAAACCACGTATCAGAATATTAACACAGCGAATGTTATAGCAAACAGCTCAAATATGCACTCGCAACAAGTTAAAGGAAGATTGGGTTAGAGAGAGCACACTCTGGAATCAGGAGGCCAAGCGTTCTTTATTCCTGCTTACTGCATTTATAAAGTGCACTTTGGGTGATGCACAGTGGGGGTTTAGTGATGCTGCATTTTCTAGTGAGAGAGAGAGAGAGAGAGAGAGATAGTAGTCCTCGGGCTATTCCATCAGCCCATCAGGAGTACTCTCAGTTGTATTGTGTGTGTGTGTGTGTGTGTGTGTGTGTGTGTGTGACTGAAGGCAAAGAGACTGGTTTGTTATCGCACACTCTAAATGTCAGTGTGCTTGTGCTTCCCCTCCCAGTCATGCCAATCAAACCCTACCATCACTTTAAAGTGTATTTCTTCTTGCTCTCTCTCTCTCCCCCCCCCCCCCCCCCCCCCCCCCCGTGTTCTTTTCTAGCTGTGGCTGTCACCTGCAGGATAACAGAATAATACACGCCATAACAGAATCATAGCATTCTTGTTTGTGTATTCTCTCTTGGTGATCCCGACTTTCTGAATTAGAACATACAGGTTACATTTCTTTGTGCTAAATAATGCAGTTCCGAGGACAAAATAATAATCGTGATGGAGAAATGCTCGTAGGTTATCACCTGTAAATAAATAAATAAATAAATAAATAAGGTACTAAAACACTTTTAACCCTTTTTAACTCACCAGATAATTCATAACAGCTTATGTTTTAAAGTGAATAACTGAATAATAAGTCGTGAGCTGAAGGGGTTAAATGTAGTCAGTGATTTAGAAATTATGCTTCAAGCCAATCAGTGAGTAAACACCACCTGGAGACGCCTCCAGTACCGCAAGTTCAAGACCAGACTCTCTTCACATGTGGACTCTCCGTCTGACTGTGTGTGTGTGTGTGTGTGTGTGTGTGTGTGTGTTTAGATCACAGCTAAGATGTAAAGATTCGAGGCTAAATCAATACAGGCACTTAAATTACTGCTACACCACTCGAGACTTATTGCTCATGAACAAATGATCCGGTTTGTATCAGAAATTGGTTTATTTTAAGTTGTTGTAGGTTGAAAGTTGTGGGTATTGGCGAGCTAGCTGCGCCATGTTGTCGTTAAAATGTAAACTTACAGCTGATACGGAGACTCCTTCCATAAATACTAAATAAACATCTTAAGGAAAACCTCACCATATCAACATGTTAATGTTGAAACGCTAAAATACGCATTTGAACGATTAATATAAACCCTGAAAGGAATAACGCATGGCGGATTGCTCTGTTAAACGACAGTAATCCGGGTCAGAGTGGTGCAGTGCGGTCCGACACGAAATGGATTATTTTTATATAACAGCAGGGTCTGACGTGTGGGGTTCTGCTTATACCACAGGGGTTCGCCAGTGATTATACTGGATCATTTATTTATCATTCATGAATGACACATAGCATTTGCATTTAATGTTATGGACTTTATCGGCGAGACAAGTTAGCCCCTGTTACCGTTAACTTTGTTATAGCAATTATAAGTCATTTGCTCCCCGACCCCCGCTGTATTCTCTCATGACGTGAATAAGACTTGCCAACCGCCATGTTTTCATCCAAACTGCGAGGGAAACTCATCTCGCATCTCGCTTTTTACTTTTCTGAGCCAATTATCCAATCACGTGATTTTCTGAGGCAAAGTCACATGACTTTTTTGACGCGCATCGAGGTATTTATTCAGTAAATGTGTTTCCGGCATAGTTTATGCGTACATCTTCTTATCGAATAAAAATATATATATATTCGATTTAAAATAAATATTTATTTAATGCAATATCCAAAAATTTGCTTAAAAATACGTGTATAGAAACACAACTAATACTGAGAAAAGACAACGCTCAAACCCCTGTGTCCTGACTGTGACACACCGCCGACACCACAGACTCCATTCATGTGAAAAACCTCTCCGAACAGAAAGCTTCACCGTATCCACACTTTGTTTTTCCTTTGTTAAAAAAATACCACACTGTGGTGTAAAGAGAATTCATGAACACCTTCTGACCAATCAGAACAGAGTCGAGCATTCAACAGTGCTGTAGTATACATAAATGTCCTGGAATTATAATACACTTCTTTTTTTAATGAAAGTATACTTATAGGAACATCTCTGTATTTTATTAAGTTACGAGGTTCTATTGCGTAAGCAGATTTTTCATCCCTGGAAGGCATCCCGGTGTTTCCTGACCCGTTACATATTTTTTACCCTTCAGATGTACGTCTTTTTTTTTTAGGAATGTTGTAAGGGCAGATGAAAGGTTTGACCTGCTTGAACGATCGATATTGAAGTGAATGCGTCAGCGTGTTCAGCCTGAGGCAGACGTGATGTTAGGATTAACCAGCATCACCTGCTAACTGACCTGATCTTGGTGCTAAAGTGAAAATGAGCTGTGTGGGGTTTTTTTTTTTTTTTTTTTGGTGTTTGTTATTAATTTAAATGGTCTCAATGACACACATGATGGACATGGAGAGAGGGAAAGTGGGATACAAAGGGGAGTTGGGTAATTAATGAGTGCAGGAGAGGCAGAGTAGCCACTAGAGACCCATCTGGCCCGCTCTCTTCCAGATTCATGTCATAAAATATAGATGTGGGTGGCATTGTTTGTGCATGCTGTTTTACTGCTGCAGCTGGGGAGCTCTGTGAAACGGCGCTAAATGCTTCTCTCTCTCTCTCTCTCTCTCTCTCTCTCTCTCTCTCTCTCTCTCTCTCTCTCTCTCTCTCTCTCTCATACACACACACAATATGCATTGAAGGAACATGCACTGGTTATAAAAAATGACAAGGCTGAGGACCAGTAGAGAAAGGATGGACTGTTGGGGCAATAAAGATATGGATAAAGGAATAGATGAAGGGATGAGCTGTGAAACTCTGACTCATTAGTCGGTATTATAAAGTGAGTGCTGAAGGAGCTTACAGAATGATTCATACGTGGGAAAAGGTTTAAATTGTGCCGTAAACATACTTTTTACACAAGATTCATTAAAAATGGGTTTCCTCAGGTCAGCTTTGTGCCTCTGTAATTTTTCTCCAATATAAACCATCGCCATCATACAGCGGCATTAGAACCCCATTACAGAGCGTGGTACTGGCTGAGTGTTGTGTAGCCTGTAGCTCCGATGGTATTTTCATACAAACCCAGGAAGCTTTTACTAAATGAGGTTCTATCTGAACTGTTGTTAAGGTTGTGATAAAGGCAGGTTTGTGTGTTTGTGAGTTTGTGTGTGATGTTAGTGTTGAATCTTTGGTGGTGTTGAGATTGTTGTGTGATAGATAGGTATAGATATGTTTGTGTTCATTCTGAATCCATTGCAGTCTGTCATGTTTCGTCTCCGTGCCAGTGTTCAGTTTGTGTTAGTGTTTGCTTTCTGCTGTTGTATAGTTTGTGATGAAGGTAGTTTTGTGCTAGTGTTGAGTTTTGTATAGAATTGGGTATGTCAGGGGTTCCCGAGCCTTCTGGGCAAACGGACAGCATGAATTTTCTTGTGCTGATGTGTTGTTTGTGATGGAGGTGACTTTGTGTGGATGTGATGCAGCAGGCATTGTGTTGTGTTGGTGTTGTGGATGTGATTTTGTGCTAGTGTTTAGGTTGGGATGGAGATGGCTTTGTGCCAGGCAACAGTGTGTGCTGCATGAGTTATAGCTGCGAGACTGAAACACACTCTAATGAGGTGTACTCTTTAATCTACTCTAATCTTTCTGCTGTGTGTGAGCGTGTGTGTGTTCATATGTACACACAAGGCGACCACAA
>NC_030424.2:372500-395000 GCF_001660625.3 Ictalurus punctatus
TAGTGTGTGAATGGGTGTGTGATTGTGCCCTGTGATGGGTTGGCACCTTGTCCAGGGTGTTCCCCGCCTCATGCCCGAACCCCCTGGGATAGGCTCCAGCCTCCCCGTGGCCCTGTGTAGGGTACGCAGTATGGAAAATGGACGGAACCAAATAAATGTGTTGGAAAATGTCACAGGCAGGTCCAAACAAAAATAAACCTTTAGTGAGTTTTAAAAGAAAACAATCCCAGGTACATCTCACATCTCTAGCTGAGAGCAGTTCATGAACTCGAGAGATGTAGCCGAAGTCGAGGAACTGTCAGAATTCACAGTGCTGCAATTTCTACATCTTATAGAAAAAACAACCCTTCCCAGTTTAGGCCACGCCCACTCGTTTAAATCCGAATACAGATACAGACAGAGGCGCTGTGTTACACTCTCATTTCAGTTACCTTGAAGAACTGCTCCTACACATCCACATGGATTTGTGTGAAAAGATTTTGACCTTTAACGCATCAAGTGGGCGTGTTTGCATTACTGTGTTATTCTTAACAGGCAGAGGTATAGCCTTTGTGTGTGTGTGTGTGTGTGTGTGTGTGTGTGTGTGTGTGTGATGGAACCCACGTCTGGCCCATCATTCATCTCACTCCAACAGCTGTGAAGTGTGTAGGCCACTGGAGACCAAGGGTCTCAACTCTACACACACACACACACACACACACACCACACTGCTCAGTAATTCATAGCTGCTAATAAACACACACCCGGTTAGTTCTTTTGGGATCCCTGGCCTTGGACAGCATACGGCAAAGACACATACGGGCCGGAGCGTGATAGTTTACAGATTTTGGACCTCTTTGATTTCAGTCTCAGTATTTTCAGGTGTCTTTAATGTAATTTTGACTCCTGACAGTTCACTTACGAGCAGACTTCCCCCAAATCTACCATTATAAGATGGTGTTTGTGGGATTATTGAGATTCAAAAGATAACTGCATCAGCAACTGCATTTCTCTCTGTCAGAATGTTAGATGACTTCTGTGTGTGTGTGTGTGTGTGTGTGTGTGCGTGTGTGTGTGTGCCATCTGTTCAGTGTGAGGTTGAGAGAACATGTGCTTGGTAAATTCCTCAGTCAGTCTGTAGGTATGTTTCCATCCAAATATTTCTCAAGTTCATCCGAATGCGTCCAGATTTCTGGAAAAATGAAATGGGAATGTTTGTAGTTCTCCATATACTACAGTTACGTAGAAGGAAGATGGAGATGGAATAAAACCTGAGCCAGCCAGACACACACAGGCACAATGAGTCTGGACCACACACACTCATTACACAACCATTTATTATTCTTCTCTTTATCCATCAGGGGTTTTGTGTGTAATATTTTGGAGTTTTTCACTTGCGTTATCTTGGTTTGCGTCCCCGTATAATGGAAATATACTTTTACAATTAATGTATAACAACAACAACAACTAAAATAAGCAAAAAAATAAACCTGTAGGAAATAAACAGAACTTTAGACTGAAATGAACCAAACGTTTGAAAGAACAAAGGTTATTGCGCAATCCATCTCCAGGCACAGATCTGAAGAAGCCAGTGTGTGACATCTGACAGGTGGAACTTATTTGTGAGGAAGAATCGAGAAAAACAACTCAAAGAGATCGGAGGTGGTTATAAAGGCGAAAGGTGCAGCAACGAGTTATTACAGCTTAGGGGTGGAATTGTTGGTAAATTGCTGCGGTATAAGAGGAATAAAACAGGTCAGGACACGCTGCTCTCGGAAAATCATCATCTTTCAGGTGAGAACCGTAACCCTGCTTCACGTGTGGTCTCATCACACCACCTGATCGCTGTTGATTAGTTTCCTACAACAGTCTAAGAGTATTCAAAAAAGATTTCTTGCAGTGTGTGTGTGTGTGTGTGTGTGTGTGTGTGTGTGTGTGTGTGTGTTCCTTTCTGCGCATGCTTGTGGTTTTATGGATGTTGATATTCGGTGTTAGAGTGCCGGTTTATCTGATGTACACACAACGAGAATGTTTTTTGTGTGGTCTGCAGTATTGGACACTGCACTCATCACACCGTTGTGTTTGCTCTGGCGGTTTTCCTCTTTGCTTATAGCTCTGTTAGCTTGTCGGAGGCTTTGATAGAGACTTATTCTGCTTGTAGAGCAGGTCTGAGATGTTTGCGTTCCTGTTTAATCCCCCCCCCCCCCCAAAAAAAAAAAACAAAAAAAAAACAGGGGTGCCATGAATTATTTCTACGTTTGCAAGAATACACAGGAACTACAGAGATCCCAACTGTTACTTTCATGATGCAAAACAAGGTTTTTGCGCTTCTCGGGTCTTGCTGTGGAGAAGTGTATTAAGGATCTAAATCTACATCAGGATTTCAGTTAAGCGGTGTTAGTGATCGAGTCTGCTGTTAAACGTGCTACACAAATAAATGACTTCGCAAATGTCCAGTGAGGAGAGCAGGAGCCTGAATCTGTCAGGAGAAATCGGATTTGTTTTGTTTTGGAGTCAGGATGACGGTGCTGTATCTTTTATGGATTAGTTGCAGAGACTGGAGTTTGTACCTACAGCATTTATCTCCGTCAGTATGGCTTTATTTTATAGACACTGCATGGTCTACACTTAGCTAAGCAGCTTAGACAGTAGTTCAGCTACAAGTCCATTCACGTGTTTATATTACATCATCTACATAAGACTCATAATAAACTCTGAAAACTTTCCAATGGCGAAATTCCAGAGTTTCACAAAGCACTGACACTGGAGACTCCTTCCAGTGTCAGTGCTTTGTAACACTCGGGATTTTGACCCCTGGAAAGTTTTCAGCGTTGTATGATTTCTCAGTGACACGATAAGCTAGATTTGTTTTTTTATTCTCAAGAAAGAGAACTTTAAAAAGAGGCAGGTGAAGTCCCGACTGTTTATAGCTGCGATAGTGTAAGTGATAACAGGAACGACCTTCTTCGGATGTTCTACAACATTAAATGTCATCATGAATGAGGAAATGTTATTGGAAAGTACTTTGAGATGATAACAGTAACTCCGCTACAGAAACTCATGAGCATGCAACACATCCCCATCTAATATCTAAACCTTAAACTAGTCTTCGCTCTACTGTAACCTGCACAATCTGGTATCGGGAGGTAAGGCATATAATTCTACTTCGCTACAGTGCAAACCATCACTTTTTTCTTCTGTATATCTGCCCTCAGCATCAACGCCAGTGAGGCAACAAAAAAACTGTTCAAATCAGTCCTTCTCTTTTTATTTTCCCAGTAATTTTCTGGAAAAAACTAAAACATGCCTCACAATATTATTGCCGCTTCACACATTTGCTGGGTGAAATGTTCAGGAATAAAAAGCTTTAATGGCACCAGTAAATAAATCTGCTACATATTTCCTGCATAATATTTGTCTGTTGGATTAAATTCATTCAGAATTCAGTGCTGCAATCTGTGGGTTCTGTGCAATCTCTGTGTAATATTTATTTTTTACACTGGAATGTAAAAAAAAAACAACAACAAAAAAAACGCCTAGACGTTCTCGAAGTGCTAAAACATTCCCCAACAATACAATCAAGTTAGATGCAGACTGAGACAAGACTGAGACGTCCATACGGACAGAGAACAGTCTGAGATGAAATATCCATCTATTACGGGCTCCTGAGAGGCACAGCAGAAAAGCGTTCACCCTATCGTCTGGGTCCGAATACCGATAATGCCTCAGGCCGTGCTCTCTGGTGGCGTACTCTCACCCCATCAATCACAGCAACTCTAGCCAATTCTGGGTTGTCTGTGACCTCATGTATGTGGAAGAGGGTGGATAGCACTATCCTCTGAGTGTGTTACACAGCATGAGCAGTGTCCCAGAGGAAGGGTGTTAGTCTTCACCCTCCATGGGTGACTGGTGGTTGGGAACCGGTGAAGAATAAATTAGGGAGCAAAAAAAAGAGAAACATCCAGTTAGTTTCTCTTGTTGTGTTCGACTTAACTCAGAAAGTCGAGCTACACAGTGGACGCCTCAGTGTTTGTCTTTAGCGATCTAGCGAGTAACTGTGCCGAGTGGCATGTATTCTTATATTCACCTCCACTAGACAGAAAACTGTATAATCAATGCTATAGATTTAACCAGTGAATATGTCTTACTAGTCTGCACTAGGGATGTAAACAAATATAAATACATTATTCGGACTGAACAGATAATGCATACTAAACAAAAACAGATACAGGTACGAACAGCAGGTATGGTATTTGGGTTGCCAGGTTTCAGGAACATTTCAACTTTAACTACAATTGAAAGACTTGAAACTAGCCTTTGGGCCTCGGAAAAGGTGGACCCGTTTTCCCTCCTTGGGCAGCACGCACGACGAACGCACACGTTAATCATTTGAAATGAATGAAATGATTATTATTTGGAAACCCAGCAGAGACATGCTGCCTTGAGTGTAGGATCTGCATGAGTTAAGCAGAGTTCAGGTCGGGTTACTGGAGACAACCACTGACACAAAAACCCTCAGAACAAACCCAAATATCTCTGATTAAAAATCCATGTTAATGAACTCGGGCCCACGAGCAGGGTTGCCAAGTTTCCTGTTTACTCAGTCACATTAGACTGAATTATTAGAAATCTTTCCAGAACGTTCCACTGGGTGTGTGGTTGAGGAGCTGCATAGAGTTATGTTCTGTAAATTCCTATTTGTTATCATTTCCTTCCTTTTTTAACAGTCCTGTTGAATCTGTTCTCCAGTGTTTATAGGGAACAGGGTCCATAATACAAATTTTGTTAAGTGCTTCCAGTGTAGACTACGCCAGTTTAACTCCAGATCTGAATATTTTGAACACTAAACAGATACAGATAATGACATTGTGTTACACCTCTAACACACACAGTATAATTCATTTAAAAATAAACACCGCGTGCTGCACTTCACAACTTCCCCAGCAGGAATTCGGAGTTGATTAGATGCTTCCTTTGGCTCCTAGATTCAGGTCGGAAATTCCAAGTTGCAAGTTACAAGCAGCTATAGGGTGTGTGTGTGTGTGTGTGTGTGTGTGTGTGTGTGTGTGTGTGTGTGTGTTTGTGTGTGTGTGTGGGTGTGTGTGTGCGCACGCACGCACATGTTTATAAAGCTCAGATTGGCATTGTCAGGATTAATCTCTCACACTCTCTCCCTACACTACACCTCTCTTCTCATCCAACCCCCACACACTCACTTCAACTGTTTAATTTATATAACGTGTGTGTGTGTGTGTGTGTGTGTGTGTGTGTGTTGCAGAAAACAGCGGAGATGGCATTGATTACAGCCAGCAGAAGCGGGAGAACATCGGTGATCTTATTCACGAGACACTGGAGGTGTTTGAGCGCTACGGAGGAGAGGACGCCTTCATCAACATCAAATACATGGTGCCCACTTATGAGTCCTGTCTGTTGAACTAACACACACACACACACACACACACACACACACACACACACACACTTATCTATACCACTGAACACATCCATATTAATGCATCCTATATATATATATATATATACACACACACACACATACACACATACACACACTCACTACTGCTACACTTGAGCCTTATACTCCACCTGTATGACTATATTCAAGTAGTGACCTGACTCAATTTATTAATTTACTGAGTCTCCGTTCTCGTAATGAAACATTAAAGCCTTTGCTGTGACGTCACTGTGATGCCACCAGCTTGCACAATTGGGATAAATTTGCACATTTAAAATCTGTATCCTGTGTTTAAATGTTTCTGTAAAGCTGCTTTGAGACAATGTCCATTGTAAAAAAATATACAAATAAAAATGAATTGAATTGAATGTCACTGTGATGTCACTGTGATGTCACTGTGATGTCACTGTGATGTCACTGTGATGTCACTGTGTCTGTCTCCTCAGATAAAAATAAAATCATAAAGTTCAGAACCACAAATTGTAACTACTGAATACACTCTGAACTGGAACAATCACAATAAAGCTGCAAATACAGAATAAATATGTTTATCCGTATTTGAACGTGAAGTGGGCGTGGCCTAAACTGAATGTTTTTATTATTACTATTCTTTTATATTAAATGTGAATCCTATGACTATGCCTCCCATAAACTCTGAAAAACACTGCAATAATCACCAGCACTGTCTTTTTTTCCATTCACAAAATAAAACAACAAACAGAGGAAGTGCAGAAGAAAACTTTATTCTGATTCCTGTACAGTTCCTCAACCGCAGCTACATCACTCGTGTTCATAATTGGTCTGAACCAGATGCTCTGTGGAAATTTCCAGCAAGCTTTCTATCTAATGTGACTTCGCAAGCTACAGACCAGACCTGTGTTTCACACCAACGACGCTCTTTCTGAATAATACACCGATCAGCCATAACATTAAAACCACCTGCCTAATATCGTGTAGGTTCTCCTTGTGCTGCCAAAACAGCTCTGACCCGTCGAGGCGTGGACTCCACAAGACCTCTGAAGGTGTGCTGTGGAATCTGGCACCAAGACCTTAGCAGCAGATCCTTTAAGTCCTGTAAGTTGTGAGGTCGGCCTCCTCACAACTTGGACCGGACTTGTTTGTCCAGAACATTCCACAGACGCTCTATCGGATTGATCTCTGGGGCATTTTGAGGTCGAGTCAACATCTTGAACACGTTGTCATGATCCTCAAACCGTTCCTGAACAATTTTTGCAGTGTGTCAGGGAGCGTTATCCCGCTGAAAGAGGTCACTGGTATTAAGGAACACCGTTACCATGTTTTCTGTTTCTGTTTGACGAGTGAAACTGTCTGACCACCAATATACCAATAATACCATCAATAACATTATCAAACCCACTTTAAGTGCACTATTAGTGATGCACGCGCACACACACACAAACACACACACACACACACACACACACACACACACTAAAATATAATAACTCTATCACTGTATTGAGACAAGGTTTTCGTGTGTGTGTGTGTGTGTGTGTGTGTGTGTGTGTGTGTGTGTTACTAATAGTGCACTTAAAGTGGGTTTGATAATGTTGTGTTTGAGAAGTAAGCGAGTTAATCACATGATTTATCACAGCAGGTGACTCATTTCCTGCAGTTAATGATGATTAATTACATTTAGGAATTTTGCCCAATTTAGCCCTAATTAAACATGTTTGAATTAAACTAACTGTGTGTTGGGCATGTTTCATTAGACGTAAAAAAACAACATCTTTTCAGAACATATTAAACCTTGGTATGAAATCCCAAAGTCTTATTGTACAGCACAGTTTGCGTTCTCGTTCCACAAACACAGATGAAATGACTTCTCGTTATGGGGCACTATTTTGTTTGCTATATTCTAATGAATAGTTTAGATTTCATAGTGTTTGAGAAGGAAGAAAAGCGGCATTAGATTTATTTCCATCTACATTATATTTATTAATTTATTATAATACGTGTTTTACATTTCTGAAAAGTCAGAAAGGAACACGCAAAATCCAACAACTTTCTGTTTTCCATCAACTATAAAATCTGTGATATCTGAAGAGGAGTTCTTGATGACAAAAGCGTAGACTCACACCGACGTGAATACACCACCGCCCTCATCACATCATCGTCTATTCACAAAATCCACTCCAAGAGCACTTTAGCTTTTCACACGCACAAAGACAGAATTCAGTAACACTTCATTTGGGTCGTTAATAAGCCGTCTGTAGACTGTTCACTAGACGTGTGCATCAGCAACAGGATCCTGTGTGGTGGTGGCCTTCACGTGGCAAGGACAGGATTGGCCAAACTTTTTTGCAGGAGTGGGCGGGGTTAGTAAAATTTTGTGGGAACAGAGAGGATAGGCTAAACTGTTTACCTATTGGTCAAACTTTTTTTGTGGGCGTGGCTGGGATTTGAACAACTTTTTTTGGACCCTGGATTGGTCGACGTTTTGTGGCAGTGGATGTGAATAGTGGGGGAAAAAATCGAGAGCAGACAGGATTGGATATACTCTTTGCAGGAGAGGGTGGGATTGGCCAAACTTTGTGAAACAGATGGGATTGGACAGTTTTTTGTGCGAACAGGTGGGATTGGACAATCGTTTTGTAGTAGCAGAGGGGACTGGGCAAACCTTTTATTGGGCGTGGACAGGATTAGACACTTTTTTTTGTAGTAGCCAAACTTTTCGCGAGAGTAGATGGAATTGGCCAAACTTTTTGTGAAAACAGATGGGATTGGTTAAAATTTTTTCCAATGCACAAATATTGTTAACCAACTTCACATAAATGTTTTTTTTGTTACTCACAACTTTATACACGTGTACAGAGGATAAAAGTACAAATCACGTCTTCAGGATCAAGGCGCAGTGCAGAGGTTCTGTACATGAGACGACAGAAAGTGTTCAACAAAAGCAATTTTCAAAAAGCCTGTTCCACTACAATGGAGTTCAGAAGACTGAACAAGTAATCTAGGATAATTAAAACGTATATCTGGCATTAGACGGTGTTCATTTATATAAATTAACCCTAACCCTAGTTTTGTTGTTATTGGAAACTTGCCGGTAATATGCAGAGGTTGATATTGACCTAAGCCTGGCCTTGAATTTATTGCTGCATATCGCTTGGAGCACTGGAATGTGTTTCTAAAACAGTCTGACGATCAATCTTATTACAACACGCGTTATTCTAACTATTGTCTCGGTCCTCGGAGTACGCACCTGAATTTCACTGAGCAAACCAGCGACCAAGGCAATAAAAGGGTTCAAATATTAACATCAGAGCAGAAATCAAACCTAAAATAGTCTGACCTGGTCAGAAACCAGCATTTCCTGGTCAGTACGCTTCAAATGAGACTTCTGAGGTGTTCCTTCTGCTGTAAAACGTGTATAAAATCCCAAACAAGAACATTAGAGATTTCACACAGTAGCAGGTGGTGTGTTGTTGTTGTTGCTGTTGTTGTTTTTTACAGCCAAGGCCCATAGCACTGCTCATTTAGCTTGTCACCGATCTAACAAATCTGATTCGGGTCATCAGTTAGTTATTATGATCAGTTCGGAGCACAGCAGACAGATGTGTGATTAATAGAACAGGTGTGATCACAGTCTCCGTGAAATACCTTCTCAGAAGGCGGTTGCATTATTGAGAACATGCAGAGAGAGCTTCATATAGAAGCTTTCAGAAGATTCAGCTGGACCTGTTTAATCGGTGGGGTTCCTCAGATCTCTCTCACGCAGCTGTTTGTTCTGCCGGCGTCACGCCTCTCCACGTGCGTGTGTATGAATAGCGTGTGTGGAATCTAACCAGGTGTGAAGTTCACCTGTCTCTACAGAGGAATGGGGTTTGGAACGACTGCTGCCTTCCCGGAAGAATGCCATCGCTTCTTCTAATCTCACATGACCCATGATAATCCATCTCCCGAAGCTCGCTCTGTTCATCTCCCACTCCTTCCTCTCCCTCTCTGTTGTTATTATTAGACAGGTTGCCATTGCAGCCATCACAGCTGTCACTTTGGCACCGGACTTTTTTTCCATCTCACCCAGGCTTTAAAGGTGACTTCAAGAGTAAGTCTGATCTTATTTACAAAGCCAGACTCAACAAGTTGTGAAATTAAAGGTCTAGTTGTAGAATTGTTTACCTCTACAGAAGGGTGTGGATGAGTGTTCAAGAAACGTACAAGTCCCCTGCTTTAGCCAGCGTGGGTTTCATTACAATTTGCCTACACCAAAAAAATGTACTGTTTTGTTATTTATTATTATAAATATTATTATTTATTACAAAACATCCATCCACTTGTTCATACCACTTATCCTACGCAGGGTCGCCGGGGAGCCTTCCCAGGGGACTCAGGGCACAAGGCGGGGAACACCCTAGACGGGTACCAACCCACTGCACGGCACAATCGCACACACACTACAGACAGTTGGGAAATGCCAATCAAACTACAGCACGTGTCTTTGAACTGGAAACTGGACGACCCAGAGGAAGCCCCCGACGCGTGGGGAGAACATGCGAGCTCCACGCACACAGGACAGATGCAGGATTTGAACCCTGGAGGTGCGAGGTGAACGTTCTAACCGCTAAGCCACTGTGCCCCCTCCATTACAGACCAACATACATTTGATGTTGTAGAACATTTGTGAAGCACTTCCATTATAAGATCTTAAAGCAGTCGCTTCCTCACCAGCTTCTCTTTTTTTCCTCAGAAAGACGCAGCATCTTTGCAGAACTTCTACACTGTCCTCGTTGATAATCACACACATCTCAGCCTGTGTCATTTGGAAGCTCTGAATGATGGTAAATAGATGATCAGGTCAAGCTCTGAAGTCACATTTCATGGCTTGGATGGCTTGTAGAATTTAGCTACATGCTAGCTGATCTTGGCCATGGCTTCCCCCGGGCGAAACGGAGGTTGAGGCTTCTGAAAAGTTGATTTGAAAGTGGGTTAGAAGAATAAGTAGTTAGTGGTCTTAAATGTTGCATTTTTTCAGAATGTTAGTAACGTGCTCTGGGTTATATCTGCAGCGTCACTTTACAGAGGAACCGTAACGCACAAAGTCCTCCATCCTGAACACTGTCAGAAAAATTCAAGTTACAGCTTTACCTCTGACAGGGACACTGGAGACTCGTGTCACAACACTAGATATATATCTCTACCTTCCCGCAGGTTTCATCTCCAGCCAAAATCTAACACACCTGTATTAGTTGATCAAGACCTCTTCATAAGGAAGTGATTAGATGTTCAGGTGAGCACCATTACAGCCAGAGCGAAAGTCTTCAGGAAGGTAGATCTCCAGGAACAGGGTTGGTGCCCACTGATAGTAATTGCTTATGCTTGGTTTAAAGCTTGTTGTGATGCATGAGGTCACCGCTGACGCCTTTCTACCCCTTACAATGTTTACTCTCATTTACAGTATAAATTATCCAATGTATACATCCAAGCGAATTTTACAGAGATGGTTTCACATTAATAGCCCTGATGCTGCTTAATGACGAGTTAACTTAAACCCGAAAGACAATCACTGCTATTTATTTGAAGATCAATTTCTGTTTTTAAAGCACCTTGTTGCTTCCTGCGATCAGTCCTCGCTTGTAGTTGAAGGAGTTCCGGTTATATAGCTGCTGCTGATTCTGCTTGAATGTGTGCTTCACTAAAGGGTGCAGTAAGGGCACATAGGGGGCACTTGTGAGCAACACTGTGAAGCCCGAAATGAGAAACGAGAACACACTATGGCCTCGGGGGCAGACGCAAAAGAGGACCGCAGAAGAGTGCCATTTGGGACAGGGGAACTGTTAAAAGCTGGCTAGGAAAAGCCACATGAGCACAATGCAGCCTTTTATTGGTGCTTTACAGGACATTATTAGAATTCCTAAATGTGCTTAAGACATCACCGTCGAATTTTACATATTATTAGCACACTTCTGATGAGTTATGAATAAGAGCTGCATAGACAGCATTACTAATGTATGGATAAAGCAGATGGGATTCCACAGTCACTGGCAGGGCTGCTGCATAGAAATGGAAAGTGCAACGAGTTAGAATCATATAATACAAGGACAGATCACATGGGTGAGATAGTAGGGAGAGAAGGAAGAAAGGAAGAAAGAAGGATTGAACAGTGTGTGTGTGTGTGTGTGTGTGTGTGTGTGTGTGTGTGTGTGTGTGTGTGTGTGTGTGGTGGGGGTTGGTACCAGGAATAAATTGCCCCCTGGGAGCTATTTTTCTTCTTCGTTCCAAGGCCACAATCGTCCCAACAGCAGCCACTGAACACGTGCAAGCTCTCTTACAACAGAGACTTCTTTATCTGTACTACTGTGTTCAGGATGTAGCTGTGACTCTCTCTCTCACACTCTCTTTCTTTCTCTCTCTCTCTCTCTCTCACACACACACACACACACACACACACACACATATTTATTCTTAAATCTGCTTCAACAGGCAGCCTGTGAGGTTTGTAACTCCTCCGATCAGGGTGCAACGGTGCAACTACTTTATCTTGTCCTGTTGTGGGCCTGAGGTCAAAGGTCAGAGATCACTGCCATTACATTGTGCTCTGAGTGCAGAGTGGACTACTGAACCAAAAAAGGTTGCTTGAAATGAGAGAGTAAATGAGACAAGAGGAGACAAGAGGAGAGGAAAAGGAGAGGAGATAAGAATTAAGGACAGTAAAACAGAGCACGGTAAGACAGTTAGTAAGATCAGATGACATGAGATTACAGATTTACCTCCAGACCAATCAGACTGCAAGTTTGGGACATGCAAGAACAACAAACATGGAGGACAGAGTGAAAAATGAATCTTGTTAGTGAGTGTAAGGAGATTTACAATGTGTTTAATCAGAAGTAGTGCATAGCCAATATTCCAGTGCTGATATACACAGTTGAAGTCATAACTTACATAGACCTTACAGAATCTGTCTAATGTTAATAATTAAAAAAAAGGCTCATAAAACTTTTTTTTTTAATTTACTGCTGCCCTGAATAAACTATTTCACATAACAGATGTTTACGTTATAGTCCACAAGACACAGTGATGACACAAACGAACCAGTTCAGAAGTTTACATACGCTTGATTCTTAATGATTCTAAAAGCATGACATCACTATACGCTGGTCCACCGGTCAGTACACTAGGCTCTTTGTCCATTGGATAGAGACTGTAGTGAAACCAGTTAACATCACCGTTTCCAACTGGGTCTCACCCTCTGACTGTGAAGAGCGCGGGTACGATGAACAAAATGACTGACTTTGGGTCAGTGACTTGTGACGGCGCAGAAACGATCACATCCTTCAGGGGCTGCTGAGCGAAAGGCTGAACAGTCACGCAGAGAAAGACTGCGAGTTCTCATCATCTACTTTGGAGTGATTGTAATGTATTGTAATGTATTGTTGTTCTGTAGATTAGCCTCATTTCCGGATAGAACATTTACCGGTTTATTCTGAGTTTAACGGAGCTCGAGCGCGTCGACGCGTGGAGACTAACGGACACTGTGACCTCACGTGTATGATGATAATATCACAATACTAAAGGAAGAGTAAAGAAGTTTGTATTCAAAGTCAAAGAGCAAACACACTAGAGCATGTTTTAATGTTTCAAAGAAAAAAAGTACCTCAACTGTCTGTATAACTTCAAAATTCCGCTGATGTTTACATTAATGCTTTAACATAATACTTCATTTTAGTTTCACATCATAAATACTCTTGTTATGTTTATTGAAAAATAAGCATACAGTTTATGAAGGAATGAACTGTTCTTTCTGCTTAGTCTCTTTCACTTCCACTGGCAGGTGATGTGTGTATACAGTGCACATTTAAGGTATTGCACTACAACACATAATATGACGATATCTATATGATATCGGGTCAGGAGGAGGAGAATCCTGTCCAGAAGAGTTCCTCTGGAGGTGGGCGTGGCCAGAAGAGCATCCTAACTAAAGAATAAGAGATGGTCCAGATGACCTTTCATTCTTTAATTCTGTTTTTTTAGTGTTTCCCTGGACATATGGGCATACAGGTAAAAAATATACATATATTAATACAGACATTGTATAAATAAAAAGGTTTGGAATCATTTCTGTTTCAAGTGCTTTTTATTTCTTCTGAAAGGTGGAGGGAGGAGGGGTGTGGGGGACCTCCAAATGTCTAGAACCGACCCTGAGTGTGTGTGAGGTGGGAATACACCCTGGATGGGACACACACACACACACACACACACACACACACACACACACACACACACACCAGCACCCTATCCATATAGGTTCCGCAGTGTTGCTGGCCCTGAGTAATTACTAGAGTGGGCGGAGACTGCAAAATCCATCATATCACTACTGTCACCATCCAGCGGTGCAGATTAGACCTCTGTACTGACACACACAGGGGGGCGGATCCCTGTGTTTTACACTGTCCTCACTCACTGTCTGCCCCGCCCCATGAGCCCTGGGAGTGCATGTGTGCTGAAAGAGTGAGAGTGCACTCATCCATAATGTGCAATCTCTCTCTCTCTCTCTCTCGCTCTCAACACCCCTTAACACGCACACTCACACACACACACACACACACACACACACAGCGAGTCTAACTGCTGACCCAGATTCTGATGCTTAGCTTTTGTGTATTTACACATTCACAGTAATACACTCTTACCCTCTGATTCTCTCTCTCTCTCTCTCTCTCTCTCTCTCTCTCTCTCTCTCTCTCTCTCTTTCTCTCTCTCTCTCACACACACACAGTGTTGTTTTTTAAACTACTATATGTTTACATGTTTAATAAACTCCACTTTAAAACTCACACAAGCATCTGTCTATCCTTTTACAAAAACACTTCTCTCTCTCTCTTACACACACACACACACACACACACACACACACACACACACATGCTGATCACATGATCTAAATCTCAGCAGCTGCAATCTGTGAGGTAGAAATGGTCTCAGTGTGCTTCCTGAGATAAGCACTAAAGCCATTGCTAAATGCCACCTTTCTTTTTTTATCCTTCATGAAATAGAGAACTTTTTTTAATCAACAATTTTCAAGAGGTTGTGTAAAAACATATTCGGAGTGATCTCTCTTGAGCCCTGTGTGTTTGTGCGAGAGGTCCTCTCAGACTGAAGGCAAGCGTTCCATGTTCACTTACTATCGTTCACCGACTCTCTGAGAGGGCGAGTCTGAAAAATCCACAACAAACAGCAGGAAACCTGAAAAAGTGTTCAGAGCTAGATGAATAAAAGGTCACGTGTACAGTATGTCACGTTGTGAAAAATCATTTTGATTTACAAGCAAGAAATTTACATATAACATCTGTAAAGACTAACTCACATGAATTGACTTGTTGAAAATGTGGAAATGCGTAAGCACATGTTTTACACCCGGTCGGACGCATCAAACGCCATCACAGCCAGCTTTAGGCACAAAAGAAGTCTGACTTTACTGTGACTGGCAGGAGAGAAAGCATGAGAGTATGAACAAACAGGCGTGACCGAGTGAAAGAGTACGAGGGGGAAAAAGAGCCAGGACTAATAGGGTTTGTATTTGGTATGTATTTGTTCCCACCTCTAATTAGAAGGGAAGCTGGTGAATGATAGATGATAATCAGCCAATTTATCATTTTTGTGGCACGGTCTGATAACAAAACCTACAAATGAACAACAGATGAGACAACGAAAGAAACTACGAAAAGCAGCTGCTTTCGTTTCTGCTGTTTTAGCCTCAAGAGCCTGCAGAATGCTATTGGTGCACAATTATTATCAGCGGATAGCGGAGAGATTTGATCAGTTTAGCACGATGGTAGACGGTTTGAGCGACGATGCAGCGATCAGGTGGTCCCTCGTTGCTGTCTGGAACACACTCAGACACATTCGCGTGCACAGATGTGACGTGGCTGGGTATATGTGTCCCAGACCAGCTCTGAATGTGGTTTGAATTATCGGATCATAATGTGTTGTACTTCTACAGCACTACAGCCCTGCGTTCGTAGGTTCAGTCTGTGTGTCCTGCCCTGTTCAACAGCATGCATTTAAAAATAATATATATATATATATAGTTGCCTGCATACCAGAGTACACGGCGTGACTGGCTCACTTCCTGCTGTTGGGATGGTTCTGGATCTTCCTCTCTGCAGTTGAACTGAACCACTAGAAGTGGTCTCAGACCTGGTATTGGATGTTTTGGGCCACATCCGATGTTATATGAAGCATGCATTTGACCAATTAGCGATGTTCGATGCAGCAGCACAGTTCCTGGTCTGTAGAAAAATACATACTATAGAGCAGGAACTAAAAAAATGTTTAGAGAACTGCAGCTAAGTGTAAAAGGAGGTAAAAAGTTCCTGCAGGGGAAATGCGTTAATAGAGCACAAGTCACAAAAAGTGCCAGACGGTCTGAGTCCCAGGCGTGGATTCTGGCTTGTGGTGGACACATACTCCCCTTTCCCTAATGTCAGAGTCCATTACTGTAGCTCTGCTTTTCCAGACAATACTGTCGCCTAGAATCCAAGTATACACTCAGACAGCTGTTAGGCAGGCTATATATATATATGTTTGTGTGTGTGTGTGTGTGTGTGTGTGTGTGTGTGTGTGTTGGCTTCTCTAAAGTGAGCTATTAGTGTAGAGCACCATAATCTCAAGCAGCTACATTATGTAGAGCTTCTATATCAAGACAGAAACACCTGACTGAGTCACAGTAGCTCTCTCTCTCTCTCACTCGCTCTCTCTCTCTCTCTCTCTCTCTCTCTCACTCGCTCTCTCTCTCTCTCTCACTCGCTCTCTCTCTCGATTTATTTCATGTAACAGATGTACAGTATCTTCATTTATTTACAGTTGACCTTTATGTTTGTTGTGTAATGCATTAGATGTTCTACAGTAAAGTAAATCATACCTTTGTTTGGAAAGCCAGGGTCTACTCCATTTCTGCTCATGAGACGTTCCATAACAATCTCATTTGCTACAGCAGGGATGAATCTGAAACCCTATTCTCTTTATACAGAAGCAGCTGTGTGTGTGTGCGTGTGTGTGTGTGTCACTTGGGCCTCTGCTGACCTGTGTGTGCTAGCTGCACTGTTTGTGTTCCTGTTATCAGAGACTGAAGGAATGTGTCCCTCTGCCTTCCTCTCTGGAACAAAAGATTAGCGGCCTGTCGACTGTGCTAGATTTCACAGCAGTGAAGCCAGGTTTTCCCAGCTGTTGAATGAGTGAAGCTGCTCCTCCAGCTCCGAGCTAAGATCAATTAGAAAGGCCAGAGTCCATATTTAAATGAAAAAGGCAGGTATAAGGTCAACAGGATAAAAGTCTCATCTAAGCTGGATAAGACATGAGGGTCAGAGTTACAGCCCTCTGTAAAATAAAATCCCAACGGCTAAATAAGACGGGCAGCATCCTGTAAGTAAAGCAGCGCTAGAGTGCGAAAGAGAGAGAGAGAGAGAGAGAGAGAGAGAGAGAGAGAGAGAGAGGCTTTGTCCTGCTGATCTGAAGGGCATCTTGAGGCACCTTCTGAATTGTAGCATTAATAGCTTTTACGGCTCCAGGCATCCAGACGTATGAAGAAATGCAAAGGGCAGAAAAAGAATTGGGATGAGATGGATCTATCTTCTCGGGGCATTTTTAAATAAACTAATTTAAAAAGTGAATAATTTTGAAATCTGTTGCTGAATATTACTGTAAGAGCTCAGCAAGTTAGTCTCCACATATTTCTTATGAAAATATACAACCTATATACATATTTATGGGTTTTATACATATTAATATTATACTTATTAATAACCGCTATGATTAAATTTGACGTATCAATTATATACATAGCAACTATGTATGGAATAACACACGATAGAGTGCTGTTGAAGGAAAAGAAGCAGTGAATGTTGTGATGCAGCTCAACACATTCTTATAACAGCACATCCTGAAGTGTTTTATTCCTCTTATACCACAACCATTCACCAAAGATGACAAGTTTTCATTCATTATCGAATGACACACTAACGTTCGCTCCCGTTATTACTTACATTAAAGCAGCTATAAACAGTCCATCCTTCACCGGCCTCTTGAAGTTTAATAAGACAAAAAAACACACAGCTTGTCATCATGCAGAGAAACTGAAAAGCTCAGTGACGGAAAACTGAAATAACAACGTGTGTTTAAAATCTGTTCTCATGTTACAACATCTCTGTTCTCCCAATGTCAGTGTGTTTTTCCACAAACATGCTTGTAGGTCGATTGGCTATGCTAAATTGCCCCTAGGTGTGAGTGTGTGTGTGTGTGTGAGTGTGTGTGTGAGTGTGTGTGTGTGTGTGTGTGTGTGAGTGTGTGTGTGTGTGTGAGTGTGAGTGTGTGTGTGTGTGTGTGTGTGTGTGTGTGTGTGTGTGTGAGAGAGAGAGTGTGTGTGAGTGTGTGTGGTGCTCTATGATGGCATGACGTCCCATCCAGGACGTATTCCTGCTCTGCAGCCGATGTTCCCGGGACAGGTTCGGAATCCGGCGACTCTGAGCAGGATAAAGACCGCACTGAAGAATGAATGAAGGAATGATGTGACTGTGATCTGTGCTGCAGCTGGAATTATTTTTAGAGCTGCTGTGACAGGAGCTTCATCAATACCTTCTGACCAATCAGAATGGAGTATTCAACTGTGGTCTACTATTATGATATGAATATTATATTATTAACACACACACACACACACACACACACACACACACACACACACACACACACACAACTGACAGATAGATAGATAGATAGATAGATAGATAGATAGATAGACAGAAAGATAGATAGACAGACAGATAGATAGACAGACAGATGGATAGATAGACAGACAGACAGATAGAGAGATAGATAGACGGATAGATAGACAGACAGACAGACAGACAGACAGATAGATAGATGGATAGACAAACAGACAGACAGATAGCCAGACAGATAGATAGATAGATAGATGGATAGATAGACAGACAGACAGACAGATAGATAGACAGACAGACAGACAGATAGAGAGATAGATAGGGATAGACGGATAGATAGATAGACAGACAGATAGATAGATAGATAGATAGATAGACAGATAGATAGACGGACAGACAGACAGAGAGATAGATAGAGATAGACGTATAGATAGACAGACAGATAGATAGATAGATAGATAGGTAGATAATACTGCGGTCTCTTATGCAGTCATTTGTCACGGTGTCATTAACCAGCAGCAAATCTTTTAGCAGAATTAATGACCGCAGCGGCGATATCAAAGACCCTCTGGTGTTTGTGTGGTATCCGAACGGTCACAGCGCCATTGGTTCTCATCTCTGTACATCATTTTTAGCGTCGACGCTCATTGGCACTGCACCGCCTTCTTAGTTGAGTCTCAGCCGCTTATTGGTGAAATTGTCGGCAACTAAACGCGGCTCTGTCCAATCAGAGAGAAGAAGGCGGGGCTGCGGGCGGAGTCGAGTCTCTGGCGCAGGCAGTGCTGGTTGGGAAACGGTCTCGCGAGCGCAGTCACGAGGAGAGATTCGGTGAGTGAGTGTCGCGCGCCTCTTTCCGATGAGATAGTGCACACGCATACACACACTCACATACACTCTCACACAGCGCGGCTCCGAAACAGACGAACTGTTCAACACCGCGCGCTCTGCTTTTATTTCGGAAGGATTTTTGAGAGCACAGCGCGAGACTGCGGGGGGACCGAGGGATTTCATCTACAAGTTTTTCTTTTCTGTTGTTTTTTTATTTGTTTTTTTATAAAGAAGGATTGTGGTTTTCGGGGGTTTGTGGCCGCAAAGATGATGGTCGGGGAGATCGAAGTGAAGGAGAGACCGAGGCCGAGTCCTGACTATCTCATGCAGTTACTGAACGAAAAGAAGCTGATGACCAGCCTGCCGAACCTGTGCGGTATCTTCACACACCTGGAGAGACTGCTGGATGAAGGTAAAGAACAGAACCATCCTCAGTGTGGGAGTCTCGCGTGTGTGTGTGTGTGTGTGTGTTTGGTGCATGGAGCACGCTCAGAGACGCTCCGTGTGGAGCTAGCCCGCTAAACTAGCCTGCTCAACAACTTTAACTAGTTACGTAAAGCTGAGCAGCACAAAGAAAGTCGACATCTTTATCCTTATTACAAACGAACATTTTCTCCCGAACTCTTCACACTGTATGACTTTTTATTTTATTTTATTACAGTTAGCAACTGTGCTAAAGTTTAAATCTGCGGCGCGAGGAGAACTTTTTCTCCCCCCCCCCCCCCGCTAGCACGGTTAGCATGACTAGCCAAGTGCTCCGACTGTCGCAAACTTTTCGAGGTGGAAAAACAAACTGCGATAGAATTCCTTTTTAAAATTCGTTTCCGGGTTTTTACATTACAATTATTGGTTAAAAACAGTCACCGCTCGTGTTAAGGTTAGTTAACTTGGGTATTTTTGAAAAGTTTTAAGGGGAAATTTTAGCCGTCATTGCTACAGCTCGGCTTCAACAAACTGCGTCTCATGAATGGTTCATTTTAACCCAATTAAAGTGATTTTTATATATATATATATATATATATATATATATATATATATATATATATATATATAAGGGGCCACTAAGTTTATTGACTCTGCCTCAGAGCTCTTTCACCTCAGAAGAATGTGTGGAGTTTTCTTCTTGACTCGCCCCGTTATTTTTGGCCACATGCCGTTAGTCCGAGTTTCTGTCCCTCTCTGTGGGTGTGAACTATTAGGGTCGGGTGTGGGAGGGGTGTAGCGGACTGACCTCTACTGAAGACTTTAACAATGTCAAATAAACTAAACGCATAAACGGTCACGGGTTAGCAAAAATACACACACTACTCAGCTTGTGTAGTAAACAGTTAAAAAAAAAATCTCCTAATTTTAGGGAAAGACGTGTAAGCTTCTGTTTTTTTTGAAACACCCCTTAAACAGACCGTACCATCTCTTAACTGTTGCCTCACAAAACCCGGAGCTTGTTCCTGTCATTAGAATAAATAAACAGCTGGACATAAATCATTAGAGTAAATAAACAGCTGGACACACTGGACTATAGTGTGTGTGAGAGGTTGAAGTTGGAGTCAGGATTCCTGTGCAGTCCACCACGGGGAGTGTTTGTGACATTGTAGGTCTATAATTGGGATTGTGTACCCGAGGCTCGATTACAGAGTGGACTCGCTCCTGATGCAGGGGTCAGAGATCTGCTCCTGTTCACTTTTCTTACTGTAACTCTTAAAAGCTCCGTTAAAACTTCCTGGCCACGTGCCGGATTCGCTCCTGTGCATCGGCGTTTATCCTGTAGCGTTACACACATTCGTTTGACTCTGACTACGTTTACATGGACGGCAGTAATCTAATTACTGACCTTATTCTGAAAAAGATAATGTTGTGGTTCAGGTGTTTACATGAGAATATTCCTTTCATGTTTTACATGTTGTAGAACATAGATCGATTAACGGCACACGTGGTTACGTCCCCACGCCGTCCACCGCTCCCTCCAGAATTCCACATGTGGACATGCGGTTTGTCTTCGTTATGGTACCGTATACAGTTTTGGGTGTTTTTTGTTTTAAATTTTATGAAAGCTTCAAGCACGGTTAATTATTTGCCGTGCTATACGTGCAAGTAGACGACTGCTAGAAGTCACAGGCTGCGTCCGAAAGCGTGGCGAAACTCCCACACGATGTTAACGGTGTGGTTAAGGTGTGTACCTGTTGATACCCGTGATTGAAATAGGAATGCTCCACATGTGTTAATTCGATTTGTGTTTACTTTGTGTATGAGTTTTTAGCCGGATTGAGGTGATCGGAAATCGGCGTTTACGTGGTAGTTTCTTAATCGGAGTATCATCTTAATCGGGTTAACATGGGAGTATCGTTGTCCATGTAGACATTCTGATTTACACTGAGGATCTCTTTATTTATGGTTTTGCTCTCGCGTCGTGAAACGGTGAAGATGTCGCAACTCTTCCCAGCGGCCTCCGGGCTTCATTTCCTCGAATCTTTTCTACGCTGGAATTTCTCCGCTGTAGAAGTATGACAGGTTCTGTACGGACGGGATTAGTTTTCAAGGAGGACTGATGTAGTAAATCTGATCAGTGGCCTCTAGGCCACGTACGTCACGTCTGTATGTGTGGTTGTCG
The DNA here is from genome assembly GCF_001660625.3 of Ictalurus punctatus. Lineage (NCBI taxonomy): Eukaryota > Metazoa > Chordata > Actinopteri > Siluriformes > Ictaluridae > Ictalurus > Ictalurus punctatus. Next base: position 394,066 of record NC_030424.2, read on the forward strand.
AGGAAAGGGTTTCGTGTGTGCCACCTACACCATGCAGGCTGTAGTGGCTGGACAAGTTAGATCACATGACCGTATGACGTATGTACATCATACACGCGCTTGAAAGATTAGATATAAAGCTTGATCTTCTAGTGTGATAATTACTGTAACGACAGATTCAGACAGGACCAGAATGCCAGAGATACTCCGGGAATAATTACATTGTCTTGTCTAATCTGTAGACTCGAGCTGCTGCGGATCGTCACAACGCCTTGGACGTCGATATCATCGACATGCTTCACGCCAGGTCCATGACCTGCTCCATACTTTTAACACCCATCGTCTTGTCTTTCTCACAGTTTTATCTGCCCTTTTGATCTGGAGTTTGTCTCGTTCAGCATTTCAAAAGCGTAGCAGTAGTGCGTGAGGGTTCAAACTGGTTTAGTTTGTGGATTAGGAACATTCAAGGCATGCCTTCACACAGTCCCAGAAACCTGCTGATAGACCTGTATTAATTTATTTTATTTTTTTTGCTGTTTTTCTCTTGAACACCAGCTACCTTTTAATCCGTAACCGTTAGTGATTAGTTTAAGGCTGTAGGTAAGGAGGTGGTGGTGCCCCCCCCCCCCCCCCCCCCAGCCCCCCTTCACGTTACCACTAATTAGCGTTACAGATCCCGATCCTGCAAGACACGGCTGATAATGGGAATAAACGCAAACTTGTTTTCAACGTCATCGTTTCTTTTTCAGCAAGGCATGTCGTGAGTCTGCAGAATAGTAAACGAATAAAAACAATCTACTAAAACGCTGTAAAAACTAGAAGTCTGTAGCCTTGTAGCTAGTCTCTGTTCAGATGAGCTGCCTTCGGCAAAGTAATTCCTTCCTCCCTTTGTGTGCTGGAGGATTTTGGCCGTCCTTTCCGGCGACAGGATGAGATCTCGCACATGGCTGTTGTTT